>NC_141065.1:59123625-59376434 GCF_041138505.1 Cibotium barometz | reverse complement strand
ACCACCCCGCCTTACTGTGCAAGATGAACAAGGACAGGCCTTTCTCAATCAAACTCTACAAGATCTTTGTAAAAATTACAAGAGCAGCTGCTTGGAAGTCCTCATTGAAGCCCAAGCAAAGCTGGTAGAGAATCAAGAAAAGAAGCTGGATGCTTATGCCTCCACTTTTGAAGCCAGTCTCCAGGAAATCCTGAACCTCATGGCTGCTTTGGAACTCATGGACAGCCCACACGCTTTATGGGAAAACACCATGAAGACTTGGAAAAACAAGCTGCTCAAACTGCCATAAATAATTTCAGGGTCTCTCATCTCCTTAACTCTAAGATCAAGCAAGCTGCTTTCACCAAGAGGAAAGCTGCACAGGATCAAGCCATGGGAGATGCAGAATCTCTTCCTACTGAACCCTCTATAGCCAAGCTAGTCAAAGAGCAAGTTCAGAAGCAAGTTCAAGCACAGATCAACAAGCTAAAGAAAAGTCTAGCAAATGACACAGGTGGGACAAACAAAAAACGGAAAGATAATCAACAAAAGAAAAGCCAGAACAATAGCCAGAACAACAAGAAGAAGAAAACTAGAAGCAACCAAGCTTCTAAGAAAGGCAATCAACAGAAAGACCGGCAAAACAACCACCAAGGTAAGCAGCAGCAGCAGGGAAACAAGCCAAATAAAGGCAAGTCTACCCAGCCAAAAAACCAGTGGGAAAACCGGCAAGGGGGTGGAAATCAACCTCAAAGGAAGAAGACTTCCACCCCCTCCTCTGCACAGCCTTCCTCTTCTCGACAAGGCCGCAATACCCAGAAATCTGGTTCGGGACAGAAACAAAATCGGCAAAATTCACGAAGCAGATCCGCTCCACCGACGAGCCGATCTCGGTCTCGAAATCCCCGGCGTTAAGGCACCTCTTCTGGCTCCCTCTCCAAGATCCCGAGCGCTATGCTCTATTGCTTTTCTCTAGAAAGACCCCAACTGAGGTGGATCAACGTGTTTCAAACACTGCCATCCACAATCTCTCTCAGTACAAGCTTTCATTTAGCGAGAAAAAGCTTCTAGGACTTGGTTTGGGATATATTCCTCCGTCAAAGTTTCCGGATTCAACACATCTCACCAAAGACTATGATAATTTTGCAAGGCAACTTCGTCTTCGATGGTTTTTCAGAAATGCACCAGATAGACCTCTTCCTCCTTTTCGAGTTGCAAACCCGAATTGGAATCCTTCTAAAGTTTATCAGCCTCTGGAAGACATCATCAACACTGGAAGAGTCATACTTCAAAATTCAATCTCTTCATGTGAGCGACTTCCTCAGAACAAGCTTTCGCTTCATTTGAGAAGAGCCCTTAACAGATTGATAAAGAACCATAACATCATTATCAAGCCAGCAGATAAAAACCTTGGTTTGGTAATTCTTGATAAATCATGGTATCTTAATGAAGGTGATCGGCAACTTCTAGATCAACAGGTCTATCTCCCAGTCACCCAAGCTCCATTGAATGAACTGTTTGATAGGCTTGCCTGCATCTGTCAAAAGTCTAGTGTGCTCTCAAGGGATGAAGCAAAGTTTATTTTGCAGAAGCCAGAGCAAGGGTTCAGAGTTTGCTCTCTTTACTTCTTGCCCAAAATCCACAAACCTACAGTGGTCGGAAGGCCAATCTGCTCTTACAATGGCTTTGTTTTTGAGAATGCGTCTATATGGCTTCATCATAAGCTTTTCCCCATTCTCCTCCAACAAAAGCAACATCTAAAAGACTCCCTCACTCTGATTAAAGAGTTATATGAGCTTCATCTACCACAAGAAATTATCCTCTTCACATTTGATGTGGAATCTCTGTACCCCAGTATTCCCACCAATGAAGGACTGCATGCCCTCAAGATGATGATACAGGGTGACTTCAACCATGTAGAGCTCAACCTCATCATGACAATTGCCTCTCTTGTTCTCAAGAACCACTATCTTGAGTTTAATGGCACTTTTTGGCATCAAATCAGAGGCACTGCTATGGGGAGTAATTTTGCTGTTGTCTATGCCTGCCTTTTTCTATGTTATTTAGAAAACCTTCAAGAACAGGTACATCCCACAACAGAGCTACTCTACTACAAAAGATACATTGATGACGCTTTAGGTTTTTGGCATGGGTCTCACACCACTTTGCTTCAACATCTTAGCAACTATGCAATGGATCTTCAGGAGCATATCAAGATAACACATGTCATCTCCAATTCATCTGTGGATTTTTTGGATATTCACCTCTTCAAAGGTACTAATTTTCAAACCACAGGAAAGCTTTCTACTAGTTGTTTTCAGAAAGAGCTGAACAGGTATCAATACCTCCCTTTCTCTTCCTGGCACCCTAGTCATCAAAAAGAATCCTTCATCACTGGAGAACTTAAGCATTATGTCATCAGGGAAAGCACGCTTCAAAGCTACATCAAGCTAAAGCTTTTGTTTTTCCAACGACTTCGAGGTAGAGGATATCCGGATTCTCTCCTTCGGAAAACTTTCAGCAAGGTCAAGTACAATATGCGAACAGCTCTACTTCTAAAGGCTTCCAATCGAGAAACCTCTTCGAGTAAGCGGATCCCCCTGGTTCTTAAGCTTGACTACTCCAAGTACACCAAAGCTTTAAACTTGGGGGCCTCCCTAAACCCTAAACTTTTTCGGCTTTGCCAACAAAATCCCGAGCTGAAGCATATACCTAGACCTATGATTTGCTGGAGAAATCCAAGGAATCTGCGCTCCTATCTTGTTAGATCAAGGTTTCGAACCTTTAATTTGTAACTTTCTATTTTTAGTAAGTACTATTTTTAGCGTGGACCCACCTTTGTAAAGCAACCCTTGGGAGCATCGGCTTAACAGCATATGAGACCTCCCATGTTTGGTTCTGCTATCGGGAAAACCCTCCACCTATTTTATGCATCTCTCTAGTCTTCTAGTTACCTTATGTAACTTATTTTTGCATGTAGAGTCAACATGTCCACTCTAGCCTAATGGTTAAGGCTTGTGACTCTAATGAAGGAGGTCATGAGTTCAAAACCCATAGCTTGCATGAGATGCTATTGAGCTTCTTTTACTTGTTTAGAGAGCTCTACTTATCCGATTCGAGCGCCGTTTGTTGCATTGGGTTCTTCATGTCCTAAGCTTGCTTTTTCACAACAAAAGGCTGAATTATCCCACATGCAAAGAGGCAAAAGCTAGCCCTCCCTTCTCTACATAAGGGAGAGCTCTCATTCTTGTAATCTCAAACTTGGGTGTTCCACTGAAGAGCTCATTCTAGAGCGAAACTAGTTTGGAACTACACCCTCAAGTTAATACAAGAAATCGACTTTTTTAAGTCTTTTTTGTCTCTTAAATCAAATCAAATTTTGTCTTGTGTTTTGTGTATGTTAGGCACTTAGTCCTTTTTTGGGCAAGTAAAGTGTCTTTCTTGTGTGTGTGAGTAAGGCCATTGGTTTGGTGCTTAGTAAGAGGCACTTGGTCATTAATTTGGCTGGTTTAGTGTCTTTCTGCTGAGTATGCTCCTTCGATCTGGCATAATGTCATATTGCGTGGCATGCTAAGTGTCATTTCGATTGATGCACCTTCCCTTCCCCTTACCTTTATTTTTATTTTTGAGGACAACTAGTCGTTCTTTTGCGGCAAGTTGTTGTCCCCACGTCTTAGCCTTTGGTTTGGTGGACAACAAGTCGTTCTTTTGCGGCAAGTTGTTGTCCCCACATCTTAGCCTTTATTTTGCGTGGGCAACTTGGTCGTATTTTTCGGCTAGCTGTTGTCCTCGTGAGGTGGGATTTTGGACTTCTTGGTCATAGTGCGTGGCCATCTTAAGTTCATACTATTCACACCTCAACACCATATCTTACATACACTTCACTTGACTATCACGTAACCGGCCCCCCGAAAAATTTATTTTTTGCTGCCGCAGCTACTTTTTGCTGCCGCAGCTACCGGTTATCTATCTTTATCACTCCACAACCGCACACCTGAAAAAACCCCTAAACCCTAAACCCTAAACCCCTAAAAACCCTAAACCCTAGACCCTAAACCCTAAAACCCTAAACCCTAATCCCTAAACCCTAAACCCTAAGCCCTAAACCCTAAATGCCGCAGCTACTTTTTGCTGCCGCAGCTACCGGTTATTTATCTTTATCACTCCACAACCGCACACCTGAAAAAACCCCTGAACCCTGAACCCTGAACCCTAAGCCGTGAACCCTAAATCGTAAACCCTAAGCCCTAAGCCCTAAACCCTAAAGCCTAAAACCCTAAACCGTAAACGCTGAACCCCAAACCCTAAACCCTAAACCCTAAATCCCGAGCTGAAGCATATACCTAGACCTATGATTTGCTGGAGAAATCCAAGGAATCTGCGCTCCTATCTTGTCAGATCAAGGTTTCGAACCTCTAATTTGTAACTTTCTATTTTTAGTAAGTACTATTTTTAGCGTGGACCCACCTTTGTAAAGCAACCCTTGGGAGCATCGGCTTAACAGCATATGAGACCTCCCATGCTTGGTTCTGCTATCGGAAAAACCCTCCACCTATTTTATGCATCTCTCTAGTCTTCTAGTTACCTTATGTAACTTATTTTTGCATGTAGAGTCAACATGTCCACTCTAGCCTAATGGTTAAGGCTTGTGACTCTAATGAAAGGGATCATGAGTTCAAAACCCATAGCTTGCATGAGAGAGCTTCTTTTACTTGTTTAGAGAGCTCTACTTATTTGATTCGAGCGTCGTTTGTTGCGTTTGGGTTCTTCATGTCCTAAGCTTGCTTTTTCACAACAAAAGGCTGAATTATCCCACATGCAAAGAGGCAAAAGCTAGCCCTCCCCTCTCTACATAAGGGAGAGCTCTCATTCTTGTAATCTCAAACTTGGGTGTTCCACTGAAGAGCTCACTCTAGAGCGAAACTAGTTTGGAACTACACCCTCAAGTTAATACAAGAAATCGACTTTTTTAAGTCTTTTTTGTCTCTTAAATCAAATTTTGTCTTGTGTTTTGTGTATGTTAGGCACTTAGTCCTTTTTTGGGCTAGTAAAGTGTCTTTCTTGTGTGTGTGAGTAAGGCCATTGGTTTGGTGCTTAGCAAGAGGCACTTGGTCATTAATTTGGCTGGTTTAGTGTCTTTCTGCTGAGTATACTCCTTCGATCTGGCATAATGTCATATTGCGTGGCATGCTAAGTGTCATTTCGATTGATACACCTTCCTTTCCCCTTACCTTTATTTTTTGAGGGCAACTAGTCGTTCTTTTGCGGCAAGTTGTTGTCCCCACGTCTTAGCCTTTGGTTTGGTGGGCAACTAGTCGTTTCTTTTGCGGCGGCAAGTTGTTGTCCCCACATCTTAGCCTTTAGTTTGCGTGGGCAAATGGTCGTATTTTTCGACTAGCTGTTTGTCCTCGTGAGGTAGGATTTTGGACTTTTTGGTCATAGTGCGTGGCCATCTTAAGTTCATACTATTCACACCTCAACACCATATCTTACATACACTCCACTTGACTATCACGTAATCGGCGCCCCGAAAAATTTATTTTTTATTGTCGCAGCTACTTTTAGCTGCCACAGCTACCGGTTATTTATCTTTATCACTCCACAACCGTACACCTTAAAAAACCCCTAAACCCTAAACCTTTGCTATCATGGTGCTTTTGAACACTATCCCAGAGGCAGCAAACGAAGGTCAAGACAACCCTTCTACCAGCTAGGGAGCGTTTCAATTTGCTAGTGGAGAAAGAGAACGTGCTAAGCAAAGAATGGATGATTCTACAGATACTGCTAATGCACAAAACCAATACAGGTTTACACTTGGTGCTTCATCATCATCCTATGATCACCTTTTTTGCTCTACCTACTCTTCCCATCGCTCAACCTTCTCACCTTAAAGATTTCTTGAAGAAGTCTATTGAGGAGTACAAGAAGATGTTTTTAGCTTTTGAGAAAAGTCAAGCTTACCTCAAAAAGCTTAGAGAGCAAAGAGAAGAAGGCACCGTACCTAACAGTCTTCGACTCAAACCACCCTGCCTTACTGTGCAAGATGAACAAGGACAGGCCTTTCTCAATCAAACTCTACAAGATCTTTGTAAAATTACAGGAGCAGCTGCTTGGAAGTCCTTATTGAAGCCCAGGCAAAGCTGGTAGAGAATCAAGAAAAGAAGCTGGATGCTTATGCCTCCACTTTTGAAGCCAGTCTCCAAGAAATCTTGAACCTCATGGCTGCTTTAGAACTCATGGACAGCCCACACGCTTTATGGGAAAACACCATGAAGACTTGGAAGAACAAGTTGGTCAAAGATTTCAAAACTGCCATAAATAATTTCAGGGTCTCTCATCTCCTTAACTCTAAGATCAAGCAAGCAGCTTTCACCAAGAGGAAAGCTGCACAGGATCAAGCCATGGGAGATGCAGAATCTCTTTCTACTGAACCCTCTATAGCCAAGCAAGCTAGTCAAAGAGCAAGTTCAGAAGCAAGTTCAAGCACAGATCAACAAGCTAAAGAAAAGTCTAGCAAATGACACATGTGGGACAAACAAAAAACGGAAAGATAATCAACAAAAGAAAAGCCAGAACAATAGCCAGAACAACAACAAGAAGAAAACTAGAAGCAACCAAGCTTCTAAAAAAGGCAATCAATAGAAAGACCGGCAAAACAACCACCAAGGTAAGCAGCAGGGAAACAAGCCAAATAAAGGCAAGTCTACCCAGCCAAAAAACCAGCGGGGAAACCGGCAAGGGGGTGGAAATCAACCTCAAAGGAAGAAGACTTCCACCCCCCCCTTTGCACAGCCTTCGTCTTCTCGACAAGGCCGCAATACCCAGAAATCTGGTTCGGGACAGAAACAAAATCGGCAAAATTCACGAAGCAGATCCGCTCCACCGAGCCGATCTCGGTCTCGAAATCCCCGGCGTTAAGGCACCTCTTTTGGCTCCCTCTCCAAGATCCCTAGCGCTATGCTCTATTGCTTTTCTCTAGAAAGACCCCAACTGAGGTGGATCAATGTGTTTCAAACACTGCCATCCACAATCTCTCTTAGTACAAGAGGCACTGCTATGGGTAGTAATTTTGCTGTTGTCTATGCCTGCCTTTTTCTATGTTATTTAGAAAACCTTCAAAAACAGGTACATCCCACACCAGAGCTACTCTACTATAAAAGATACATTGATGATGCTTTAGGTTTTTGGCATGGGTCTCACACCACTTTGCTTCAACATCTTAGCAATTATCCAATAAATCTTCAGGAGTATATCAAGATAACACATGTCATCTCCAATTCATCTGTGGATTTTTTGGACATTCACCTCTTCAAAGGTACTAATTTTCAAACCACAGGAAAGCTTTCTACTAGTTGTTTTCAGAAAGAGCTGAACAGGTATCAATACCTCCCTTTCTCTTCCTGGCACCCTAGTCATCAAAAGGAAGCCTTCATCATTGGAGAACTTAAGCGTTATGTCATCAGGGAAAGCACGCTTCAAAGCTACATCAAGCTAAAGCTTTTGTTTTTCCAACGACTTCGAGGTAGAGGATATCCGGATTCTCTCCTTCGGAAAACTTTCAGCAAGATCAAGTACAATATGCGAACAGCTCTACTTCTAAAGGCTTCCAATCGAGAAACCTCTTCGAGTAAGCGGATCCCCCTAGTTCTTAAGCTTGACTACTCCAAGTATACCAAAGCTTTAAACTTGGGGGCCTCCCTAAACCCTAAACTTTTTCGGCTTTGCCAACAAAATCCCGAGCTGAAGCATATACCTACTAGACCTATGATTTGCTGGAGAAATCCAAGGAATCTGCGCTCCTATCTTGTCAGATCAAGGTTTCGAACCTCTAATTTGTAACTTTCTATTTTTAGTAAGTACTATTTTTAGCATGGACCCACCTTTGTAAAGCAACCCTTGGGAGCATCGGCTTAACAGCATATGAGACCTCCCATGCTTGGTTCTGCTATCGAAAAAACCCTCCACCTATTTTATGCATCTCTCTAGTCTTCTAGGTTCCTTATGTAACTTATTTTTGCATGTAGAGTCAACATGTCCACTCTAGCCTAATGGTTAAGGCTTGTGACTCTAATGAAAGGGGTCATGAGTTCAAAACCCATAGCTTGCATGAGAGAGCTTCTTTTACTTGTTTAGAGAGCTCTACTTATCTGATTCGAGCATCGTTTGTTGCGTTTGGGTTCTTCATGTCCTAAGCTTGCTTTTTCACAACAAAAGGCTGAATTATCCCACATGCAAAGAGGCAAAAGCTAGCCCTCCCCTCTCTACATAAGGGAGAGCTCTCATTCTTGTAATCTCAAACTTGGGTGTTCCACTGAAGAGCTCACTCTAGAGCGAAACTAGTTTGGAACTACACCCTCAAGTTAATACAAGAAATCGACTTTTTTAAGTCTTTTTTGTCTCTTAAATCAAATTTTGTCTTGTGTTTTGTGTATGTTAGGCACTTAGTCCTTTTTTGGGCTAGTAAAGTGTCTTTCTTGTGTGTGTGAGTAAGGCCATTGGTTTGGTGCTTAGCAAGAGGCACTTGGTCATTAATTTGGCTGGTTTAGTGTCTTTCTGCTGAGTATACTCCTTCGATCTGGCATAATGTCATATTGCGTGGCATGCTAAGTGTCATTTCGATTGATACACCTTCCTTTCCCCTTACCTTTATTTTTTGAGGGCAACTAGTCGTTCTTTTGCGGCAAGTTGTTGTCCCCACGTCTTAGCCTTTGGTTTGGTGGGCAACTAGTCATTTCTTTTGCGGCAAGTTGTTGTCCCCACATCTTAGCCTTTAGTTTGCGTGGGCAACTGGTCGTACTTTTCGACTAGCTGTCGTGAGGTGGGATTTTGGACTTTTTGGTCATAGTGCGTGGCCATCTTAAGTTCATACTATTCACACCTCAACACCATATCTTGCATACACTCCACTTGACTATCACGAAACCGGCCCCCCGAAAAATTTATTTTTTATTGCCGCAGCTACTTTTAGCTGCCGCAGCTACCGATTATTTATCTTTATCACTCCACAACCGCACACCTGAAAAAATCCTAAACCCTAAACCGGTTGCTGCTACTGCTGAACCCTAAACCCTAAACCCTGAACCCTAAACCCTAAACCCTGAACCGGTTGCTGCTGCTGCTGAACCCTAAACCCTAAACCCTAAACCCTAAATCCTAAACCCTAAACCGATTGCTGCTTCTACTGCTGCTGAACCCTAAACCCTAAACCCTAAAATTGGTTGGCTACAATGCAAAGTGAATATGATGCTATAATGAAGAATGGTACATGGTCTTTGTGTGATTTGCCTATTGGTAAGAAGGCCATTGGATGTAAGTGGGTTTTTAAGTTGAAACGAAAGCTAGATGGCAATATTGATCGCTATAAGGCTAGACTTGTTGCAAAGGGTTATGCTCAAGAAAAGGGCATTGATTTTGATGAGACCTTTGCTCCCACTTGTCGTATGACTACCATTCGTAGCATTTGTGCATTGGTAGCTCCTAATGGTTGGAATGTGTATCAGTTGGACATAAAGACTGCGTTCTTGAATGGAGATTTGCATGAGGAGGTGTATGTATCGCAGCCTCGTGGTTTTGTTCAAAGAGGCAGGAAAACAAAGTGTGCACCTTTAAAAAGGCTTTATATGGTTTAAAGCAAGCTCCACGAGCTTGGTGTGAAAAGATACATGCATATTTGACTACACATGGTTTTCGAAATAGTCGAACAGAAAGCACTTTGTATGCTAAATGTGTGGATGATGTGCATCTAATCATTGCTCTCTATGTCGATGACATGCTGCGCATAGGACCAAATGAGAGTCATATTGCTGATTTTAAGACTAATTTGAATGCCTCTTTTGAGATGTCAGATTTGGGGCATTTGCATCATTATTTGGGGATACAATTTAAGCAGTGTGATGGAGGTATTGCTTTGTGTCAGACAAAGTATATTGAGACATTGTTGCGGAGATTTGGCCTTGAAGACTGCAAACCTATTGCTACTCCAATGGAGACAGGTTTGAAGTTGAGTCTTCAGGATGCTGGAGATCACTTTGATGTCACACTCTATCAGATAGCTGTTGGTTGCCTCATTTATGTATGCATTACGAGGCCGGACATTCAGTTTACAGTCTCACAGGTGAGCAGGTTTATGCATAGCCCAGGGTCTCAGCATTGGAAGCATCTTGGGTCTCAGCATTGGAAGGCAGTTAAATGCATCTTTCGCTACTTGAGTGGCACCATACATCTTGGGTTGTTTTATCCCAAAGGAGGATCGTTGTCGCCAGATTTACATGCTTTTTCGGACTCAGATTAGGCTGGTTGCTATGACACAAGAGTGTCCACAAGTGGGTTTTGTTTCATGCTTGGTAGCTCATGCATATCTTGGTTGAGCAAGAAGCAACCTACTGTGGCCACTTCTAGTTGTGAAGCTGAGTACAAGGCAGCTTTCACAGCTACGGTTGAGTGTGTGTGGCTCAGACGGCTTATGGCTAACTTGGGTGTTGGACAGGAGTCTGCCACCTCTATCTACACACTGACAGTCAGAGCGCATTGGTAGTTGCGAGAAACCCAGTTTTTCATGCTCACACAAAGCACATTGAGGTGCATTATCACTATGTCAGGGAGAGACTCTCAGCAGGAGAGATCAGCTTGGTCTATGTGCCAACACAGGACAACCTCGCCGATCTTTTCACAAAGGCGCTTCCTCGTGAGAAGTTCGAAGCTTTTCGCAAAGCTTTGGGCTTGCTCCCCTTTGTGGACTGATCTACTTTGGGCATGGCACTTCCCTATACATGAGTGCCAGCTCTCATTCACACCATCACTCCCAGGGGGGATTTGTTGATATATATATAGGCAGTGATGTGTGTGAACACACTTAGGACCGCCGGGGCACTTTTTCCCTCTTTAGGAGGTTTTTTCCCCTATCTTGTATATACGCCCATTATTCTAGGGCTAACTTATCTTTTGTACATTGACACAATCTAATACATTATGTGTTGTGTGCATTCTTGCTTCTTCTTCTCCAAGCTTTGTGTGCTTTCTTGCAACCCTAATTCCAACAAAGGTTCTAGTAGGAGATGTAGATCTGGTATATGTCAGCATAGAGGATCAGGTGGCTGAAATCTTAAGGCATTGGGCATAGAGAAGCTCCACAGGTTTAGGAGCTTACTTGGAGTGTAGTGTGTGGAGTTGAGCTCGAGGGGGAGAGTTGAGATATCGAGCTCAACTAGTGCTATGGCAGACATTGATGGCCCGCCTAGGTGATAGCTTCCGCATCTACACCACTGGCATGGTTGGTGAGATTATGGGTGATATGCAGCCAGTGGAATGACAGGCTATGTGACAGCCATTTTGGATTACTAAAGACTGGCATAGTTATAGTGCTAGCTCATTTAGTCGGGTTCACATTATGGACCGACCCTTGTATGTTGTAGTAGTTAAGAACTAACCCATATAGTGTGTACTCTATCTTTATGGTATGTTGGTTAAGAAGAAGAAGATAGAAGAAAATTCAGCTATCCATCTCTCTCTTGTGTCTTGCTCTCTCTCTTGTGTGTGTCTTGCTCTCTCTTGTGTCTTGCTCTCTCTCTTGTGTCTTGCTCTCTCTTGTGTGTGTGTGTGTTTGCTTGCTAGAGTTTGAAGCTCTCCCTCTCCCCCACATTCTCTTTAATTGCGCTCTCAACAAGTAGAGCTTAGATGATGATCTAGACAGACTTTGGATGGAGGAAGTACTAAGTGTAGAGGGTGTGGATACTCACAAGCATTGGATACCTTAGCTTGTGATGATAACTACATCCATATCTAGTGCTATAGGTGGTGTGGTAACATGGGCAATTATGTAACATAGACACAGTCTCAGCACCCTCAAACATGGCCAACCGACCACCACCACCCACTAATAATAAACCTATGCTATTGGGTTGGGGGCTCGTGCCCTCATACCCCCACCAAGGGGGGCCAACGGCCCCATTGCTACTACTAGAAATCCTGACATCTCCTAACCCTCAATGGCCACAATAACAACCCCATCAGTGTCTAAGCTGGGGTTTCCACCAAAGACACGTGCACCAATAGTTTCTTCTCATAATGGAGGCCTTTACAAATGTGCACCAAACATAGATGTGAGATACATGTTGAGAGGTGGACATTAACTGTATACTAATAAGGGGAACCCCACATTGCATGGGGGAGTGTACCAACATTCGGTGTAAGGCTTCTAAAAGTGGGCCTAGAAATAGTGTCTGTCTAGGAGTGCTAGGGTTGTGTATCCTCCTGCAAGACACATGCCTCTTGTGGGAGGCATGCCTAGACAACTGGTATCATGGAGAAGGTTGAACCTATGAAGACCACTTCGAGGTAGACATAAGATGAGATGATCTCCACCTAGGTTCTTCTATGGAGAAAGGATTAGCCAGCCTACACTCGGAAGGAAATAAGTAATGACCTTAGTTTTATCGACGTTTACCATGAGGTCGCACCACCATCTAAGCCAACTATGAGCCTTTCCCTCTAAACCTATCCACAAATGATGTGATCCCATCTATATATAGCGTAACTCTTAAGAGCCTTTCCCTCCAAATTTGTCGACAAATGACATGATCTCATCTATATATAGCCTAAATAGTGTAGGAGATAACGGACAATCCTACTTGACCCCAATAGTAATGTGGATGTCTCTTGAGAGCCCTCGAGGTGCATGGACTCTACCAATCATGGCCTCATTAAAAATCCATCACGTCCCATACTATATCTAATGGAAATTAAAGTTCCAATGAGCCAAAGGCCTTCCGAAAATCCACAAAACAACAATATACATGTTGCTTCACCGCCCTTGCTTGCTCATAGTGGTGGCTCAAAGAGTAAAGATGTGATCCAAAGTGTGGGGAACTTAATGATGAATTGTTGAGCTCGAGAGCTTTACCCTCGTGTATGGAGTGTAGCTGGATGCCATGATTCTCCTACACGCATGCACCCAATGGGTGGTAAAATAGCTCCTCGCAATGGCCAAAGTGACAATCCTTGCATGCTATGTGCCACTCAAGAAAGAGGGAATAGATGGAGAAGTAAAAGAAGGCAAGTCGGTTAACACAAAGCATACCTAAACCCTGATCCTAATCATATCCACACATGTTAGATTAAAGTTGCAAAAGAGAAAATAAAGAGAACACTAAACTCTATTGCATGAATGGGGGGAATGAGTTACAAATATGAGAAGTTGTCTTTTATACTTCATAGCGCAAATAGTTTCTTTTGAAGCTTATGTAGGATGTGGTTCTCTTTCTCCATCTCTCTGCCAAAAAACTAATCTCAACCTCCAAAATTGCACTATAGGTCTTAGCCATCGTATGCCCTCCTACATTAATGTTCCTGTAGTTGTTAGGATTGGAGAGGTCTCTTGCTTCATGGATGGGATGCTAATAAAGGGGGGAAGCCCTCACATAAGCCCTTTATTGAAGAAAGGGCACTAGGATTTTGTGCCCATGTGCAAAGTGTTCCACTTGAAGGTCCTCATGATCCTTAGCCTCGACATGCAGATTCAATAATGTTGAAAAGAAGGGCGTAACGGGGCTTGGGGTGTGTCGCTATGGTATGTGTTGATTTGGGACATCATAGAGATGATGTGCATAATCTTCTCACTTATTAGGGGTGGGTGGATTTTTTTCTTTAAAGAGGCACCAGGCATTGGAGCTATCTAGACTCTACTTCATTGGAGCTATCTAGACTCAAGTAGAGTCGATACAAATCCACCTCACATTTGGCTAGAAATGCATACTTCATCCAATGAGCAAGGTGGCGAAAGCTCACATACAGAGATCGTGATCTTGTCAGAGGTGAAGCTATGTGTTCTTGCTAGGGGGGGAGAGAGAGAGAGAGAGAGATCCTCCCTCCTTGTTCTACTACTACCATTAGAGACCTGTGCAATTGTTTTGGGGCATATGCATGGGGTGCGTGGATGACACACATACAACACATAAATCCCTTGGGACTATTTGACACCCCTTTTTTCAAAGGGGATCAATGGCAGACATTGTCGCTCAAAAATCAAGGATCAGGTGGGCTGTCAGATTTTGTGATCCATGTGTAATCCCTGTGTAATCCAAATGTGATCCCTGTGTGATCTCATCTTGTGATCCCTGTGTAATCCAAATGTGAACCCTGTGTGATCTCATTTTGTAATCCCTGTGTAATCCAAATGTGAACCCTGTGTGATCTCATCTTGTGATCCCTGTGTGAACTAGGGGTGGCGGCGGCGGTCAGGACGCGCTTTTGTCAGCATTAAAGAGGGTGCGGACTTTAAAGCAAGGCATCTTTTTTGAATTAAAGCTTCTTTATCACCCCCTTTGGATCATTTATCCCCATTTGGCTCCCTTTAGTCTCCCTTTGGTGGTGAGGCCTATTTCTGAGTATAATGTGACCTATTAGCAATGTCATCCCGGTGTGAACCTTGTGTGATCTTGATGTGAACGGGTCGGCTTCTGGTTTAAACAATGATGGGATTTTTTTAGTAAACTAGTGCAAGATTAAAGTTATCAACTATTCAAGGAATGTGTTATGGCATCTTTCTTTGCAAGCAGTGATCTTGACAGACCGGTGTGGTCATTTGAGGATTGGCTATGGTGTGAATCAAGTGAGTATGATTCTGACTTCTCTACATCCAATGATAGTATTATTGGCAGTGAACTCTCTACATCCAAGGACAATATCATTGAAACAAGCTCCAATGAAGGCCATTCATGCGAAGCCCCAAGACCACCTCTCAACTTGGAGATCAACTCAAGTATTTTTTTTCGCTTGATCCACATTGGTATGTTTCTCAACGATTTTACTCCTTCAACAAAGCAAGTTACAACTTAATGAAGGGAGCTCTTGAAAATAACGATTCCACGAGATTAGAGGAGATAAAGGCATGTGACAGCACAGGTTCTTTGGATCTCAAGCCATGGAGAAAACTATGGGACAATTTGCGGCTACAAAAGAATGAAGATGGGTCCTCTAACCTATGCTTGGTCTCTTCACCACATTTAAAAATATCCCATATAAATGAGTGGGCCACAATTGTTAGAGAATGTCACATGACAGAAGATGGAGTATCCCACCATGATATTCATGACACTTTGTGCATGCTCAAGAGCGCCTAGTGCATGGATATAAGAAGGTAAGGCATCCCAATACAGTTTGCAAAAGATCTTCTACATAGCTGTAGTTGTTCGCATAGTGAAGATTCCAAAAGAGCGCTTAGAACAAATGGTATTAACAGGTTGAACACAAATCTAGCAAAGCAGGAATACGTGAACATCGCAGTTTCTAATTTGGGTCAAGCACTAGATGACATTGTCATTGAGCACAAAGTACGGCTAGTGTTTGTTCACTCTAGAAATAGTTCATGTGGAAAGAAAAAGGTAATTGACTATGCATGTCATAGAGGCAGGGAACCTCAAAGGCAAGGAAGCAAGAGAAGGCTAAGAAAATCAAAAAGGTGTGGATGTCCTTTTCGTGTTGCAATACGTATTGAACATGTCTCTGATATTGCTTCCATCACTTTGTATCCCTATCATCAAGGACATGTGCCAGGCTCACGAGAAGACTTGTATCATCTACCTGTGCATCAAAATGTCCTCCAATGTTGTACAGAGGACTTGTTTGATGTGGGAATTCTGCGTCATGTGGCAAAAATGTCCTTGTCAAAGGAGAAGTTGCATTATGATAATGCCTCTAATGTGGATAAGGTAAACTATAGGTGATACCATGAGAAGTGTCGATGATGTCCTTCCAAATAAGACGGCAAGGTACAAAGCATACTAGCACATACCTCTCACTGAATTGGCAATAATGTGATGAACAAACGATGGCATTTATTGTCTTTTGTAGGGAGGCTATCTGGAGATGATTGGGTTGCAATGTGGAAAGAGGTACAGCTATTGCAAAAACAAGGCAAGGTATGAAATTTAGTTGGCCATGTGTGAAAGGTGCTAGGCCCAGTGCAGCTTGAAAAAGTAACAAGATTTTCTTGGCATTGCAGGTGTGTTATTGTCAACCCTACAATCCTTCTGCGGAGGTTGCTCAAAAAAGACCGTTCATTGTAATAATTCAAGATGAGTTGATGCTGCACATGGCAATGCATTTTTCTTTGAGCAACTCATGGGCAATTGAGAGTACATTTAAAACAAACATTTTTGGGCTACCATTGTATGTTGCAGTATTGCCCAATCAAAATGGAATTGGCATACCTATTTGGTTTATGTTATGCACAAATGATCCAGGGTCTGAACAAGAAGCAATTGCTCTCCAGGTTACTCTCAAGACAGTGCTATCTAGAATGAGAGATATTCGTCCAGCTGCCTTGGTAATTGACAAGTCACACATGGAGCTTGAGGCTTTCAACAAAGTGGTGCAAGAAGATCCTTATTGTTGGATAGACAATGGCTTAGGTGGCCAACAACAAGTGGCATGCCATGTCCTTCTCTGCTGGTTCCATGCAAAGAAAGCGTGGGTAGAGAACTTACTCCCAAAGGTATTCATTGACTTCCAATGTAATGCTTCTCATTGGTTACCATACGCTTCATTAATGTTTGGTAATGTATTCTGCAGGTTCCCAAGGAGTCCCAAGACCATCTCTACTCCTCAATGTGTACCCTTTTGAATAGCTATATGGAAGCTGCATTTGAGCTTAACTACGAAATTCTCTTGCAAAATTATGAGTTAAACATAAATGTGCAGAGATATGTTACAAATGGTTGGTGTGGGAGTGATTGCCCTTGGCGAACTAGATGGCCAAGATTTGGTCACCACTTCAATTATGGAAATGTGGACACTACAAACCTTGTGGAGAGACTATGGCAATATATAAAGTACACATTATTGAATGCACAGATTAATCGATCTGTTTTGGACTTGGTACATGCAATCATTGGTGACTCGCAAAGTGGCACTCGCATGGGTGGGACCTTATTAGAGTTTTTCAAGCAAAAACAAGAGATAGGTACTATGTTGGTTGCTTTTGCATAGTAATATGTTCACTTCTTAACTTAACTCCTTTGCTCCTCTCTTAGTTGACTCCGGACGATTCAATATCTATGGACATACTCAACAGCAAACAACACGTTTACGGGAAGGAGAAAAATTGCTGCAAAGATTTGAAGAACGGCCTTCTTCCGTGATTGCAGTAAATGAGCTAAATTTGCTATTCAAGATGTTAAGTGCTTCATCTAATAAATGGTATCATGTTAGTCTGCAGACCAATTTTTGTGATTGTTCGGATGTTGCAAGCAACTGCAAGCATCTATATGGCCTAAGGCTAATCATTGAGAAGCATTTTTGTCACCTAATTCCAATCCTCCCAGTCATAGACAACACAAGAAGTATGCTTATGGAGGATACTACTAATGTTAGTGAGAGGCACATTCAAAACATGCCTGAGATTAGTGTTGCATCCTCTAGTCTTTCAGAACAGAAGAGTCGTGTACTTGCGAGCATCAATGAAATAAGAAGCATGCTCGATCAAGTTGAAGTGCGTGTGCAAGAGAGTGACTCATCTCAGCTTGAAACTCTTTTGGACCATCTCAAGAGTTGCACTCCATCCTCATGGATGATCCAGCACCTAGACAGATCAAAATGCCCCCTCGAGGAGGCATCCATCAGATACAGAAGCATGTCACAAGCACGAGGCTTGGCCATGGGGTGAAACGCATGTTGAGATATCGGACAGAAATTTCTGGGCCAAAAACGCGTTTCGAGCGCGTCTGGACCTCCGTTTTTCAGAAAGCAGGCGATTTCGAGCGCACTGCGGGTAAGTCATCGATTCTCTGCAGAACTCTGTTTTAAGAACTGCAGAAAGCCAGATTGACAGTGCAGACACTGTGGGTGCTGCAAAGAGGTCTACAGTTGCCATTGGGTGTATGTATGCACATTGAAGTCACTGGTTGTGACATTTGAGAGTACTACAGTACCGTTGTGCAGAAAATACAGCAGTTTGTGCAGAAAAACCAGAGTGTAGGTTTTGGTAAAATTGTGTGTTTGGCAAGATGTCAAATGATGGGATAACCCAGATCGTGGCTGAGAAGCTTGATAAGAATAACTTCCATGCTTGGAGGTTCAGGTTGACAAATTTCCTGATGGGAAAAGGTTATTGGGACTACATAGAAGGTGAGCATGAAGAGGCACCAGAGATACCAGATATAAATCCGACTGCTGCTGCAGATGTGAAAGAGTTTAAAGACTGGAACCAAGGAGCCAGGAAGGTTATGTATTGGCTCTCCATTAGTATACAGGACACCATGATTGGGCACATTCAGGATGCCAAATCCCCCAAGGAGGCGTGGGACACCTTGGTAAAGCTCTATGAAACAAATACCAAGGCACGTAAGATACAGTTGAAGAATGAACTTCATACTGTGGAGAAAAAGAGCATGTCTGTGAATGACTATGCGCTGAAAAATAAAGGGTATTGTGGAATCCCTTGCATCTATTGGTGTGTCAGTAGATGATGATGACAAGGTGGAAGTCTGTCTACGTGGTCTCGGGCCACAATACAAGGCGTTCAAGACGTCCATTCAGACTCTGGAAAACATTCCCAACTTTACAGATTTGGTGTCTATGCTGATTATCGAAGAGAAGAGCTTGGGTGAAGACCAACAGTCTTCACAAAGCAAAAACAGTTCAGAGCAACAGGCCTTCTACACGAGTTCAGGAAAAGGACGAGGTAGAGGAGGCCGTGGACGCGATCAAGGAGGTGTCCGAACAGGTAATCAGAATTATGGCCAGCAGGCAGTAGCAACAACAACAGTCCCAGAATCAACAACAACAACAACACGCAGGTGGAAGAGGCAAATTCAGAGGCAGGGGGAGTCAAAGAGGCTGAGGAAATTGGCAAAGGTAATATAATGATGCACGTGAATGCTATTATTATGGTAAGCCTGGACATGTGCAGCCAGAATGTTATAAGAAGCAGGCTGACATGCAAAATGGAAAAGTGCAGCAAAACAACTATGCATCCTCAAGCAGAAATAATGAGGATAATGAAAGGTTGTTTGTTATGCAGCATGTCGTGAATGCCATGTCTGAAAATGTTGATGCAGCACAAAAAGATAATGTATGGTGTAAGATTCCTCCCCAGCCTCTCAAAATGTCCAGCATCTTCCCCTGTAATCAATCCCTCTTCAGAAATATAAAAGACTTGTTTCTAACTGTTTTAACTTAGAGAGAGAAAATATTCTAGAGAGAGAATATTCAGATTTTTAATATTTTTGGATAGAAAATTATCTCATCTTATTAAAATAAGTTCCCCTAAAACAGAAATTCAAAAAGAACTTTCCAATGTGCAATTGGAATTAATTGGAAATGGGTATAAAGGACCTTAGCCTAAGGGTCTAGATTTTCAGAAATTTTTGGATTATGGTCCAATTAAGGTTCCTATGGGCCAATAGCATCAATCCATGTGTAGGGAGGAGATAAATCCAATTTGTAAAAGAAGATACCCAAAAATGAGTAAATGCTCACATAAGATGAAGAGTTGAAAATGTACAAGGTTTATTAGTAAAAAACTATGAGCAATATTAAAAATATGAGATATTTTGGGTATTCAAAAATGAGTAAATGCTCACATAAGATGAAGAGTTGAAAATGTACAAGGTTTATTAGTAAAAAACTATGAGCAATATTAAAAATATGAGATATTTTGGGTATAATGATTCCATTTTGCACATATGTAAGGAAGGGGAGTTCTTTAAAGGAGGTGCATATTTCACATAAGATGAAGAGTTGAAAATGTACAAGGTTTATTAGTAAAAAACTATGAGCAATATTAAAAATATGAGATATTTTGAGTATAATGATTCCATTTTGATACATATGTAAGGAAGGGGAGTTCTTTAAAGGAGGTGCATATTTCACATGCTTGAATGAGTTTTAAACTCATAAAAATTGAGATATTTCATCTCTCCTCTCTCCTCATTCAAGTCTAGTTCTAAAAAGTTAGCTTAACTGACCTAAAAATGGTCAAATATTGACCAAACTGATTTAGAAAATTCTAGAATCTGTTTGTTTGGTTAGGAGCTCAATTTTTTCTATAAATAGAAGCCTCCTCCTTCTTGAAAAATATATAGTGTTTATGCATCATTACTCTACTCCACCTAAGCCAAGAATTGTGAATTCATTAATAATTCACTAGTTTTTTGGAGCTTCCCTCTTTCTTCAATCCCCATTGGTAGTTCCATCAACATACTTAACCAATTGATTGGCTGGGGGCCTCTACCGTGAACAAAGAATCAAGCGATTTGTAAGGTAATTAGTGAATTTTGATCATTTTCTATGATTTCTCAATGTTTCTCTCTTCTCAACCCCTCTCAAGCTTGAGAAGCTTAATTGGAATGGTTTTTGAATGTTATTGAAGTTAATTGATGAATGGTAGTGAAGAGTTACATAATTTGATGAATGCTGTTGAAGTATAGTTAAGAATTACATAAATTTCCATTTATGCTTAATTCAAATGGTTTTTATGAAATTTCTCTCTCTCACTTAAGAAATGGTCATACTCATGACCCATTCTCAATCCAAATGAAGCTTTTCATAAAGCTTTTCCTTAATCCAAGATTAATCTATACTTGAGGTCAAATTAATGGCTTTTTTCTATGCTTTTAGTTTATGTATTTCATGAATATTGATGATTCAATCCATTATAGATTATTGATCCAATTAGGGATCATTCTAATTATTTCTTAATGATAAGCTTTATCCCTTAGAAAAAATTGAGATTTATCAGTCATAGCAGCGGAGCTATGGCAAAATTTTTATAAAAATTACGCATAAAATAATTTCATTCAAAGCATGAAAAGAGGACTTCCTACCATATTCTAGGAATTATCATCCTAGATTAATTGAAGATATTCATAGAGAAAATGATTTTTATATTATGCATAATTGATTTTCATGCATAGAGGTATGCATAATAGATTATTATTTTAACATAAAAGTGTTACTTTCATCATAATTAGATTTCATGCATAGAGGTATGCATAAAAGATTATTATTTTAATGTAAAAGTGTTACTTTTAGCGCAATTGAATTTCATGCATAGAAGTATGCATAAGAGTTGATTATTTTATTATAAAAGTGTTACTTTTATCATAATTGAATTTCATGCATAGAAGTGTGCATAAGAGTTGATTATTTTATTATAAAAGTGTTACTTTTATCATATTTGGATTTCATGCATAGAGGTATGCATAAAAGTTGATTATTTTATTATAAAAGTGTTACTTTTATCATAATTGGATTTCATGTATAGAGGTATGCATAAAAGTTGATTATTTTATTATAAAAGTGTGACTTTTATCATATTTGAATTTCATGCATAAAGGTATGCATAAAAGTTGATTATTTTATTATAAAAGTGTTACTTTTATCATATTTGGATTTCATGCATAGATGTATGCATAAAAGATGATTATTTTATTGTAAAAGTGTTACTTTTATCATAATTGGATTTCATGCATAGAGGTATGCATAAAAGTTGATTATTTTATTATAAAAGTGTGACTTTTAACATATTTGGATTTCATGCATAAAGGTATGCATAAAAGTTAATTATTTTATTATAAAAGTGTGACTTTTATTATATTTGAATTTCATACATAAAGGTATGCATAAAAGTTGATTATTTTATTTTAAAAGTGTGACTTTTATTATATTTGGATTTCATGCATAGAGGTATGCATAAAAGATATTCTTTTATACTAAAAGTGTGATTTTCATCATAAATGGATTTTATGCATAACTTAGATGCATAAGAGAAATTCTTTTATTCTAAAAGTGTAATTCCTACCAAATTAAATTTATGCATAAGAAGATGCATAAAAGATTGATTTTTATTTCGAAGGTGTTAGTCTCCTTAAATGGAATTTATGCATAAATAAATGTGTAGAGAAATCGTATATCAAATATAAGAATTCTCTTGTATTCTATAAAAAGATATGAAATGTGATAAGATGTGATAAGAGGTGTATGAGATGTGAAAAGATGTGATAAGATGTGTATGAGATGTGATAAGATATGATAAGAGGTGTATGATCTTATAATTCCAAGGGCCGTGATGTGACTGCCCGTATATACCGAGAGTATAACTGCAGCTCTTTATTGACAGTATATACGAGTAAATCTAAGACTTGAAATTATAAGCGTTAATGCTATCCAGAGGATGATTTCGAATGTGGTTGATATGATTTTTAATTCTGTTTGAGAATTGATGAATTGATTTGGATTCTGATTGAAAAATGATGATCCCTGAAAATTGGTTGAAATGTAATAAGCTGAGCGAAACCTCAATGAGGATGAATGGGACGAGTCCCTGTGATGATATTCATAACTGGAATGATGATAATGATTTCAGCAAATCACTATGAGATTATGTGATTGTGCTGTCAAAGTGCTACTGTTAACACTTGACTCGGTATATCAAGTTAAGGGATGACAAATTAAAAACTTGCTTGACTAAAATTCTCGTGGAGGAATGTTCAGAAAGAAAAATTTTTGATCTGATGGACCATTATCGTGTTAAAGATATGAATGATATGATCTGAAATGAATTGTTATTTAATGATGAGTTCTATATAAGAAATATTTATCCCCGTATTCTGTTGGGTTGACCAGAATATAAGGAATCCCAGAATAAATTGGATCTTAAGAAAAAGAGTGGTCCTCTACTTTACGAGATGAGGACATCGCGCACTTTTTAAGTGGGGTAGAATGTAAGATTCCTCCCCAGTCTTCGAGGTATGCAGGAGTAAGAACCTCCTTTTCTGATCTTATAAATTATTCCCTCTCTAAAATAAAAGAAAGACTCTGTTTAAAAAAGGAACACACTTTATCCAGAATACCTTCTCAGGAGCCCACTTGTTTTAAGGATTCAGAACAATGAGTTCAGAAGTGAAAATCGGTGTTTTGGATACCAAGGTTTTGGTTTTCATTCGAGTACGGCCCAAAAGAATTCCTTTATCTCTTCGGAAGTATAAGAAGTTATCTCCCAAATATTGTGAACCTTATATCTAAATTCAATGAAAGTAGGTGACTTAGCCTACAAGCTTCTTTTACCTCCTCATCTCAAAGTTCTTAATGTATTTCATAGAAATATGTGCCAAACCCAAATCATGGAAAGACGGTAAAACTTCAGTGATGACAAGATACCATTGGCTTCTAAGTTACGCTAGCTCCTTCCTTTATATAAGTCGTAACTTTTACCTGTCGCTCACAGTAATCTTACTTCCATCGATCTCCCTTCTTATTAATCTCCTTCATGGCTTGGCAACAGGAATTAGTTTTATCCATGATGATTTCTCACCTTCAAGACGCAAGTGAGTCTGTGAAGAAAGATTTTATAGAATAGTATGAGCGCTCACTTTTTCCTCACTTGGGAACTTCTGTAGCTCAGACCAAATGGCGAACCTATCAAGACATAACTAGGGTAACACCCTGGGGTCAACAGCACTTTCGTAACAATGTCCGCTTGGCCATGGTTATTGAAGCCTTGGGTTTGGGTCCCCGATACTACTGCGTCATGAGATCAAGACATCTTGGGTTTTCTGAGCGGGTCTTCTTACTGGCGTGTTTTCTTCCTCATCAAAAGATATGCCTTTACCCCGTTTTTGGCTTGCCTCTTAGAGGTCCTTTTGTTAGATCACCTCATACCACTGAGATAGGTGCGGCAATAACCAACAGAATTATTCTCATAGATGAGTTACCTTATACGTGCGCAGCTTGTGAGTGCTGCTTTTGTGATCATATGATGGACGGGCTTATGGAAGTGTAAAGAGTTCTTCTATCTTTACTGTATATGTTCCAAGAATGAATAAAGTTTAAATCTTGTTCTTGTCTTGACCCTTACTCTCCTTGAGACTTTTTTAATTGGTGGTTAATCTTAATTAAATTTTTCTCTAAGTCTCATATTCGTGCATCTTGCGAAATTATCCCAAGTTTGCGAGATCAGGACATCTCGCGTTTTTCAAGTGGGAGAGAATGTAAGATTCCTCCCCAGCCTCTCAAAATGTCCAGCATCTTCCCCTGTAATCAATCCCTCTTCAGAAATATAAAAGACTTGTTTCTAACTGTTTTAACTTAGAGAGAGAAAATATTCTAGAGAGAGAATATTCAGATTTTTAATATTTTTGGATAGAAAATTATCTCATCTTATTAAAATAAGTTCCCCTGAAACAGAAATTCAAAAAGAACTTTCCAATGTGTAATTGGAATTAATTGGAAATGGGTATAAAGGACCTTAGCCTAAGGGTCTAGATTTTCAGAAATTTTTGGATTATGGTCCAATTAAGGTTCCTATGGGCCAATAGCATCAATCCATGTGTAGGGAGGAGATAAATCCAATTTGTAAAAGAAGATACCCAAAAATGAGTAAATGCTCACATAAGATGAAGAGTTGAAAATATACAAGGTTTATTAGTAAAAAACTATGAGCAATATTAAAAATATGAGATATTTTGAGTATAATGATTCCATTTTGACACATATGTAAGGAAGGGGAGTTCTTTAAAGGAGGTGCATATTTCACATGCTTGAATGAGTTTTAAACTCATAAAAATTGAGATATTTCATCTCTCCTCTCTCCTCATTCAAGTCTAGTTCCAAAAAGTTAGCTTAACTGACCTAAAAAGGGTCAAATATTGACCAAACTGATTTAGAAAATTCTAGAATCTGTTTTTTTGGTTAGGAGCTCAATTTTTCCTATAAATAGAAGCCTCCCCCTTGTTGAAAAATATTTGGTGTTTATGCATCGTTACTCTACTCCACCTAAGCCAAGAACTGTGAATTCATTAATAATTCACTAGTTTTTTGGAGCTTCCCTCTTTCTTCAATCCCCATTGGTAGTTCCATCAACATACTTAACCAATTGATTGGTTGGGGGCCTCTACCGTGAACAAAGAATCAAGCAATTTGTAAGGTAATTAGTGAATTTTGATCATTTTCTATAATTTCTCAATGTTTCTCTCTTCTCAACCCCTCTCAAGCTTGAGAAGCTTAATTGGAATGGTTTTTGAATGTTATTGAAGTTAATTGATGAATGGTAGTGAAGAGTTACATAATTTGATGAATGCTATTGAAGTTAATTGATTAATGATAGTTAAGAATTACATAAATTTCCATTTATGCTTAATTCAAATGGTTTTTATGAAATTTCTCTCTCTCACTCAAGAAATGGTCATACTCATGACCCATTCTCAATCCAAATGAAGCTTTTCATAAAGCTTTTCCTTAATCCAAGATTAATCTATACTTGAGGTCAAATTAATGGCTTTTTTCTATGCTTTTAGTTTATGTATTTCATGAATATTGATGATTCAATCCATTATGGATTATTGATCCAATTAGGGATTATTCTAATTATTTCTTAATGATAAGCTTTATCCCTTAGAAAAAATTGAGATTTATCAGTCATAGTAGCGGAGCTATGGCAAAATTTTTATAAAAATTACTCATAAAATAATTTCATTCAAAGCATGAAAAGAGGACTTCCTACCATATTCTAGGAATTATCATCCTAGATTAATTGAAGATATTCATAGAGAAATTAATTTTTATATTATGCATAATTGATTTTCATGCATAGAGGTATGCATAATAGATTATTATTTTAACATAAAAGTGTTACTTTCATCATAATTAGATTTCATGCATAGAGGTATGCATAAAAGATTATTATTTTAATGTAAAAGTGTTACTTTTAGCGCAATTGAATTTCATGCATAGAAGTATGCATAAGAGTTGATTATTTTATTATCAAATTGTTACTTTTATCATAATTGGATTTCATGCATAGAGGTGTGCATAAAAGTTGATTATTTTATTATAAAAGTGTTACTTTTATCATAATTGAATTTCATGCATAGAAGTGTGCATAAGAGTTGATTATTTTATTATAAAAGTGTTACTTTTATCATATTTGGATTTCATGCATAGAGGTATGCATAAAAGTTGATTATTTTATTATAAAAGTGTTACTTTTATCATAATTGGATTTCATGTATAGAGGTATGCATAAAAGTTGATTATTTTATTATAAAAGTGTGACTTTTATCATATTTGAATTTCATGCATAAAGGTATGTAAAAGTGTTACTTTTATCATATTTGGATTTCATGCATAGATGTATGCATAAAAGATGATTATTTTATTGTAAAAGTGTTACTTTTATCATAATTGGATTTCATGCATAGAGGTATGTATAAAAGTTGATTATTTTATTATAAAAGTGTGACTTTTAATATATTTGGATTTCATGCATAAAGGTATGCATAAAAGTTGATTATTTTATTATAAAAGTGTGACTTTTATTATATTTGAATTTCATGCATAAAGGTATGCATAAAAGTTGATTATTTTATTTTAAAAGTGTGACTTTTATTATATTTGGATTTCATGCATAGAGGTATGCATAAAAGATATTCTTTTATACTAAAAGTGTGATTTTCATCATAAATGGATTTTATGCATAACTTAGATGCATAAGACAAATTCTTTTATTCTAAAAGTGTAATTCCTACCAAATTGAATTTATGCATCAGAAGATGCATAAAAGATTGATTTTTATTTCGAAGGTGTTAGTCTCCTTAAATGGAATTTATGCATAAATAAATGTGTAGAGAAATCTTATATCAAATATAAGAATTCTCTTGTATTCTATAAAAAGATATGAAATGTGATAAGATGTGATAAGAGGTGTATGAGATGTGATAAGATGTGATAAGATGCATATGGGAAGTGATAGGATGTGATAAGAGGTATATGAGATGTGAAAAGATGTGATAAGATGTATATGAGATGTGATAAGATATGATAAGAGGTGTATGAGATGTGATAGAATGTGTTAAGATGAGTTAGGATGTGTTAAGATGTATATGGGATGTGTTAGGACGAGAATGGATGTAATATGGTTGTATGAATGTGATGTGGATATATACATGTAGATGTGTATGTATGAATGTGAATGTGGATGTATGAATGTAGATATGGATGTGTATCTATGTATGTGAATGTGGATGTATGAATATGAATGTGGATGTGTGGATGTGGAAATGGAAGTGTGAATGGGAATGTGGATGTGGATGTATGAATGTGAATGTGGATGTGGATGTGGATGTGGATGTATGGATGTGGATATGGATGTGTATGTATGAATGTGGATATGGGATGTGGATGTATAAATGAGGATGTGAAAATGGGTGTATGCATGAATGTGGATATGGGATGTGGATGTATAAATGAGGATGTGAAAATGGGTGTATGCATGTAGATGTGGATGTATGGATGTGAATGTGAATGTGTATGTGAATTAATGTGTCGTCGATATGAGGAAATGGATGAGAACGAGTACACATTGAATGGAATGTGGAATAAGTAATGTGGACTAAGGAGGGATAATGTGGAAAGACGAGAGTTCGATTTAAAAACTATATTTTGTGACTGTTTATAAATGACTATTTTATGTCAAGAATGCTGGGGAAGCATTTTGACCGTCTTGTGGATTAAGGTCATGAAGACCTAACTGTTAAAGTTGCAACTGCTGACGGAGAGTCAATGGAGGACGTCTCGCGTAGCAAGGTCGACCGAGGTCTTGACCAGCCTCGGTTCGATTTAAATGGTGAGCTTCCGGTACGGTGGATGAGGGACCAAGGAAGCGGCCTATGAGTGAAGCGCTAGGTCACCTGCGAAGGATCCTAGAGGGTGCTGACCATACGGTGCTCGGGCTCTGGGTCGCCAAAGATACCCACACGTGCGTCGTGGAAGATATTGGAACAAGGAGTAAGAGTTGTTTTTTGAAACCGGGCATGGATCTGGTTGATTGACCTTGCTGGTCCTCAACGGATGAGTCCATGGCTCTTTTATATGGATCTGTGGGTTGATCTTGCTGATCTTCCACGGAGATTCCATTCTATTATATGAATATATTGCCGGTTACTATGAGCTAGGGACTATGGAAAAGGCCCCTGAGTGAACAGGTGGTGAGCGTTCTGGTTGCCAATGATGCCATAAGTATACCGATGAATGAATGACTGGAAATAAGGATTCAACTAGAGACTTTGAGGATTGTCATCAGTGACATAATGGTTTCATTAAAGGATTGTTTTAAAGTTAGCTGATGCTAAGAAAAAGGCAATTTCATATTGGGTGTGTAAGTGGTGTGACTAGTTTTATGTTTGCATGAACTTCCGGCTAGGGGGCCTTGGAACTCTTTTCCTTGGTACCCGGGACAAAACCTAACCAAATTCCAAATTGGATCCCATCACTACAGTGGTTGGGTGGTTGGCTAACCCATGGGATTGGATGGGGTTAGGCTGGACTGATGGATCCGTAAATCGAGACTCAATTTTTGTTACTACGATAGATAAAGTAAATCCCGGATAGTAATTGTTCTATGGATAGGAATCAACGGCTGTGCCTCTTGATGGGGAAAAAAGCGTTGATCCCAATGATCCAAGTGCAAGTCTCTTCCTTGATCTGATCGAGTATCTTTATAGGTGCAGTCGGATCAGTTTAATCACTAATGGTCTTGACTACGTTAGAGTAAAAAGTTATCCTGGAGGAATCGCCCGTGCTTTCCGGATAAGGGAAGATTTTTCGGGTTCGGTTTGGAAAAACCGACGGATTAGTCTTTTGTCTGGATATCCGTGGACAAGGCCCCGAGAGTGTGGGACCCTGCCTCGCGCATGAAGTGCTACTTCCGCTGCTGGTACCCCGAATCCATCGCATGGTGGGGATAGGGATCTCACATATGGTATGTGGATTCAGGCGCTTCGAACCACATGACAAGTCATGGGGAGTGGTTCAAGGAGATGAAAAACCTGGAAAGACCAAGTTTTGTGGAAACAGGGGATGACACTGCTCATCCAATTGCCCATGTTGGAGATGTGCCATTGTCTATGCAGGATGGCAAAGTGAAGTACCTTGCAGATGTACTTCACGTTCCGAACATAACAAAGAATCTGGTTTCAATTGGCCAGATGATTGAGCAGGGTTTGTAGGTTCGATTTAACCCTGATGGTTGTTATGTTGAAGATTTTAAAGACAAGTGCAGGTTGGTTGCAAAAGGCAACAAAGTGGGCAGAATGTTTACATTGAATGTAGACATGCTTAAAATGAGTGATGCGATGTTTGCAAATGGTTCAGGAATTGTTGCAGACACAAACATTTGGCATAAAAGGATTGGACATGTAAATGTGCAGAGATTGAAGTCTATGCAGACAAAAGGAATTGTGACAGGGCTGCCAAAATTTAAAGTGGAAGGTATGCAGAAAATATGTGAAGCATGCCAATTTGGGAAGCAAACAAAGCATGTGTTTCCACGTAACAGATATGTGAGCAGAAATGCACTAGATATTGTGCATTCAGATGTATGGGGTCCTACAAAGACCATATCTATGGAAGGCTGCAGGTATTATGTGATGTTTATTGATGACCACACAAGGAAAGTGTGGGTATATTTCATGAAGAAGAAGAGTGAGGTGTTCACTCATTTTCAGAATTTCAGAGTTTTGGTTGAAAAGCAAACAGGGAGGTCAGATGGAGGGGGAGAGTACTTCTCCAATGAGTTCTCTGAATTTTTTAAGAAGAATGGTATTCGGAGACAGTTTACATGCAGATACACTCCGCAGCAGCAAAATGGAGTTGCTGAGTGGAAAAACAGGTACATTGCTGAGATTGCGTGAGCATTGATGCCGCATAGCTATTGGGCTGAGGCTGTTTCTACAGCAGTATACATCATGAACAGGACTCCAACTGCAGCCATACATGATGTAGCTCCAGAGGAGAGGTTTACTGGCAGAAAACCAGATTTGTCTCATCTGAAAGTCTTTGGATGCATTGCATATGTGCATGTGCCAGATGAGCTGAGAACTAAGCTGGATCCAAAAGCTAAAAAATGTGTGTTTATTGGATACTCCCTTGAGCAAAAGGGATACAGGTGTTATAACCCTGCTACACGTGAGTTGAGGGTAAGTAGGGATGTTGTCTTTGATGAGATGAGCAGCTGATATGCTGCTGAAAAAGAAGCTGTTGGGGCTGATGTGAGTGGAAGAGTGGTTGCACAGAATGCAGGTCAGCAATCACAGTCTTTGAGTTGACCAGGAGAGTCCTCATCTAGTGGGTCTATTGATAGACCATGGAGTGGTAGGCTGCGTCATAATACCAGTCCTGCAAATGTGATTAGTACATCACATAAAGGAAAAGAGAAAGTGGTTGAGCCCCTTGGTATGCCTGACATTTCTGCAGGGCATTCTCATGTTGATGGAGAGTCTAGTGGCTCAGATATGAGCCTTAATGAGGAGCTTGGGATCCCAGCTATGAGAACACCTAGTGTAAAGAAGGCTATGGAAGCCATGAATGAAAAGCTGCGAAGATCAGGGAGAGTGAAGAACCCTGTGCAGAGATTTACATATGATGGTTATGTGGCACATCACTATGCATATATGGCAAAGGTTGTGCAGGTTGTAGAGCCCACATGCATAGATGAGGCTGTTGGAAATGTGTGTTGGGAGAAAGCTATGGATGAGGAGATGGATGCACTATATGGAAATGAAACTTGGGATTTAGTGCAATTGCCTGAAGGCAAGAAAGCCATTGGATGCAAGTGGGTGTACAAAGTTAAACATAACAGTGATGGGAGCATAAATAGGTACAAGGCTAGATTAGTAGAAAAAGGATATGTGCAGACATATGGGATTGATTATGAGAAAACTTTCAGCCCAGTTGCCAAGATGGCAACGGTGAGAGTTGTGATAGCAGTGGCTGCGTCAAAGCAATGGTCTTTACATCAGATGGATGTAAAGAATGCATTCTTGCATGGGGATTTGCAAGAAGAGGTGTATATGTTGCAGCCACCTGGTTATGAGGATGTGGGTCACCCCGAGCATGTTTGCAGGTTGAAGAAAGCCTTGTATGGCTTAAAGCAAGCACCAAGAGCATGGTCCGACAAGATCTCTGAATATCTTGTCACTATTGGCTTTCATGTAGCCAATGCAGATTTCTCGCTGTATGTGAGACATGGTGATAGAGGAGTTGTGCTTGTTGTCATCTATGTAGATGACTTGATCATTACGGGGGACCATGATGCAGAGATCTTTGATGTAAAGATCTTGCTTAGACAGAAGTTCGAGATGAAGGATCTGGGGGAGCTCAGATATTTCTTGGGCATCGAGGTGATTAGGTCACCACATGGTATTGGATTACTGCAGAGACAGTATGGCTTGGACATGTTGTCCAAGTATGGTATGACAGGCTGTAAGCCTATTTCTGTGCCATTAGATCAGAATGGCAAGTTGAGTGCAGATTCAGGAGAGGTCTTGGAGGATCCTACTATGTACAAGCGCATAGTAGGAAGTTTGATCTACATGACGATCGCTGTTGGGTTGGTGAGTCAGTTTATGCAGGTTCCACGGAAACCGCATTTGGATGCAGTGAGACGCATACTGAGGTATGTGAAGTCTACTTTGCATTGTGGACTATTCTATGAGACTGGGACAGAGATATGTGTACATGGGTACACAGATGCTGATTGGGCTGGTAGTATCTTAGATAGAAGATCTACCAGTGGATTCATGTTTTCTTTGGGGAGTGCTGCTGTGACTTGGAGCAGCAAGAAGTAGCTTACGGTTGCTCTATCCAGTACAGAGGCCGAGTACAGAGGAGCTGCTATGGCAGCATGTGAGGTAGCTTGGTTGAGAAAGCTACTTGCAGATTTGGGTCTATCAGTGGATAGACAAGTTGTCATTTTTTGTGACAACATTAGCAGTATACAGTTGGCCAGGAACCCAGTCTTTCATGCTCGTACGAAGCACATAGAGGTCCACTACCACTTCGTCAGAGAGAAGGTCTTGGCAGGAGATCTTGACCTTGTTTATGTCAGCACAGAGGATCAGGTAGCTGACATCTTCACCAAAGCATTGGGTACAGAGAAGCTCCGCAGATTCAGGGCTTCGCTTGGTGTACATGAGATGGAGTTGAGCTCGAGGGGGAGTATTCAGATATCGAGCTCGTCTAGTGAGGCAGTGGACACTGATGACCCGCCTGGGGGATAGGCCCCACACTTACACCACTGGCATGGTTGGTGAGATCTTGGGTGATATGCGGCCAGTGGGATGAGAGGCTGTGTGACAGCCATTCTAGAGACTGTGGCATAGTTATAGCGCCAGCTCATTTAGTTGGGTTCACACTATAGAGAACCCGTGTATGTATTTGGTTGAGTACCTTTCATATTGTGTGCTCTTATTCTTGTATATGGTGTGTTGAGCGTTGAGTGAAGAAGAAGAAGATTTCAGCCTCTCACCTTGTGTGTTCTCTATTAGGGTTTTGTGAGTGTGTGTGTGTGTGCTTGCAAGAGCTCAAGCTCTCTTCCCCCCTACATCTTTTCAACGCATACAAAGGGCATCTTCAATAAGTGAGGAGGAGCAAATAGGAACTTGTCAACCCTCCAGGCCAAAAAGACTCACCATAGTGTTGAGAAGAAAGCATCAACATGGTCGGCAACGAGTGAGATTCCCAGAAAAACCATGGCTTTGGTGTCCCCATTGTTGCTCAAAGACTTTTATGCTGGACCCTAAAGTGACCATAACTTGTTGCACATGCCATGCAATATTACCCTTGACATCAAGGCAGACCCCAAATGGTGGCGATTGTATTCTTGTTGGAAAAGTGATAAGAATATGTGGGATCTCCTCTAGCGTTACTGCTAAAATTGTGTCATGTGATCTCGACGGTGATGTAGATCAAGAGAGATGCTTTTCCTTGGCTCAAGATAATGGAGACATGCTACACAACGTGTTGGCCTCTGAGTGGATGCTTGTTCTCTTGTAATCAAGCTTTACACAACTCCATCCTCAATGAATTAAGAGTCTTGCTTTCTTTACTGTGTCTTTATGATCATGGTTCACTTCAAATGAGGTTTTCATTTTTGTTATTGTTTTTCTAAAGTTGTATGTTGTCGGGTCACATTGCCATGAATTGATGGGGTTCAAGCAGTGTTAATCACTCTTGGTTCACAAATGGTTCACATATGAATCACACAAGGTTGACACAGGGTTCACAACTTTGTAAATATTTTCCCAAAGGTTCATGCTCTCGGGTCACATTACCTTGAATTGATGGGGTTCACACATGGTTCACAAAAGGTTCACAATGGGTTCACACATGGTTCACAACCCTGTGAATATTGTCTGGTGCATGCTCTCGGGTCACATTGCCCTGAATTTATTGGGTTCACACATGGTTTACACATGGTTTACACATGGTTTACACATGGTTCACAAATGGTTCCCACTTGGATCACATTTGGATCACACATGGTTCACACAGGGTTCGCTACCCTGCTAATACTTTTCTAAAATTGTATGCTCTCAGGTCACATTGCCATAAATTGATGGGGTTCACTCTTGGTTCACACATGGTTCACACTTGGATCTCAATTGGATTTCACATGGTTCACACATGGTACACTCAGGGTTTACAACCCTGTGAATATTTTCTCGAAGGTACATGTTCTCGGGACTCACTGCCATGAGTTCATTGGGTTTACACATGGTTCACACAAGGTTCACACAGGTTTCACTTTAGGATCACACAAGGATTACAAGCATGAGTATCTTATTCACATACCCTCTAAGGATTATGTTCATCTACTTAGGAGCCCTTTTTGAGAACAAAGGGAGTACAGACCATTGTCTGTCTATTACCGACAACCACTCACATTAAAAATTAGCATAAGGATATTCTCATTCACAACATAATGGAGTTTTCCATCAAGGAAGATTTACAATCCATAAAGACAATGTGTTTGCTAAAAAATTATCCACGACCACTCACATTTAAAATTAGCATAAGGGACTTCTCATTCACATCATAATAGAGTTAAATATCAAGAAAGAACCACAATCTTTAAAGAAATTGTGTTTGCCAAGAAATTATCCATAACAACTCACATTAGAAAGAAGCATGAGGGACTTCACATTCACAACATAGTAGAGTTATTCATGAAAAACAAGAGAAGATAAGAAACAATGCAAATTATCATTGCCAAAATATTTGTCATAAGACAACTAAGTTTGTCAATAAGTTTGCCACGATACAAACTAACTTTGCAATATTTCATTCCCAAAATCGTTGCCACAATACAAAATGAGTATCATGTGAAGCCAAAACTATGCCGACACAAAGAAGGTGAACTCATTGTATCTCCAAGATCTTTTTCTTCACCCATGCGGCCAAATCTAGCTTCAACTGCTCCACGGCCTCATGTTTGAACCAGGTCCTAGTCAACTGCACACATAAGAGAAAATAAAATCGAATGAGGACAACTCCTTAATTGTGAAACTTAGAGATAAGGCTCAAGAGAAGCATCTAACATAGCTCTTCGATCGTTTGCCGTATGCCCCCTCAATCATCCGTTTCATGTAGGCCATGACATAGAATCCACAATCTATAGCATTAGGCTGTTGCGGCACCCAAAGAATCAAAGAATGAGTGAACCAATACAAATTTTCATGGTTAGTGATCACAAGGGTGCCAAGATTATTACATGTGGTTTCTCCAAGGTATCCAAGGATTTCCTTGGCCTCTCTATAAACTCCCTCAATGAGTTGTTAGAGCAATGTGAAGCCATGATTTGCAAAGCCCTAAAAGCATAGTTGGTGTAGATGGTAAAAAAAGGGCTTTTTTGTTCTAAGATAACAAAACAAGTAGCCAATATGTACCTGTAATAAACAGATGACAAATGAGTTGGAGACACTACCCTTGAGAGTGGATCAAGATATAGTAATCCATGAGTCTCCCATGGACAACGCACTAGCCTTTTATGGATATTGTTGTACAACACAAAAAGTTGCCAATGATGTCTGTAGAATGAGAAGCAACAAGAACACATTAATCCATTAAGCATCCTAATAGATAGTTTGAACATCAAAGGTACTAAGTTAGTAGACCTACCCATCCACAATTGGAAAGAAGATAAACAAGTACTTTGCCACATCTACCTCTCCAAAGTAACTATCAAGCTTTTTTGCCTCTTGATTTCGACATGCCTTCATAAAGGCATACCAAAGGCTGTCACAAAACCATGCTTTTTCGAAGACATGGCTTGGCATTGTGTTCTCGAACCACCTATAAATTAAGCGGGTCTATGTCACACCCGTGCAATATACATATGGAAAAGATCAAGCCTTTTTTTAAAAATAGACTTACATATGACACAAATTCATTGTCCGTGTCGATGCTTTTTGAGTCACAATTGACTCCAAAAGGCTACCATCAACCTCAACAACTTGATTCGATGCATGAGACACAAACTGAATAGCAAGACCACTCTCAAACCTAGATAGTGTAAAAGACATATGATCATACATGCAAGTAGAAAATGATTCACACATGAAAGATAAAAGACTTCTATTAAATAGCCTTACCTCTTAATGAAATCATCACATTTCAAAGGTTGACTTAAGTTAGCATCTATAGGTGTGCTTCCATTCGCAACAATGACCACGGTAATGGGAGCACTTGTGCTAGGTAGAGGGGAGTCACTAATAATAGTAGGAGACCCAAGCCTTGTGGATATGCTAACCTATGCAAAATTAGAGAAACATTTGATACATATCCATTCTACACTTTATGAAAGCAACGTTTACATAAACAAGGAATTTATTTTTAACACACCTTCGCTTTTTTGCACGAGTTGCAAGGGGAGTTTCCATTGGCTCACCGATTTGCAATGAGCACAAGATTCGGCTTCCCTCGAAGAACTTACAAGCGCTATCCTCTTTCATAGGAGCTAAAAGTGGCCCTTGATCGTCAAAGCTCGCCAACTTCTCCTACAAAAGAGAATGAGCAATATAAATTTAATGATGACAATAAAAGAACCTCTACCACGTTGTAAGAAAGAATGAGAAAAAAGCATTAAGCCTCTGTCAGGAGAGTATTACCGGAGTGACTACTTCGTCACGTACTTCATGTGATCCATCATTTAAAGGATTGGCGGCGGCTGTGGACGTCGTTGCATTATCCTTCGCTATTAAGCGCCTCTAAATAAATAAAACACTACTCAAAATGATGCAAACACACATGAATATAATGCACTACCAACCAAAGCAATTATTCTATACTCACATGTTTCTTATAGCCTTCAGCAATCCACTTGTTGATGCGACTCAAGCGAACATCCTTTCCCGCGAGGTATTTTTGCATTGCACTCTCGACCTTCTCTCTAATGTAAGTATCCTTGCTTTCAAAGCACGATCTTTCATCATCACCCATTGCGTCCCAATCCTCTTCAGCCCTCTTTTTAAGTCGAGCTTCTTGAGTCCTCGTGTTTTTGTTGAGCTTGTGGTCCGGATTTTCAAAGCACGCACGACATTGCTTTGTGTACAAAGCTCTTGGGGCCTCTTGAGTGCGATGACCTAGAGGACGACCACCCTTTCGCATAGGAATATCTACATTGATATGATGCTTTTTGCGTAAATGGTCCATCATATCACCTCGCCTGAGGTATCGTACATTCAACCTGCGACACTCCTTTGTAGCAATGCATAAACGAGCGGTACAACCGTCGTCAAGCAAAACATCTTCAAACAATTGTGTTTCATCGGTGGCCATTGACCTTATGAAAAAAACACCATACATTAGTGGACTTTTCTTAAGCATGTGAAGCTCATCCACAACTCAAGTATGACTCAATGACTCAATGCAAAGGTAATTAAGCGACTCAATGCAAAGACGCACACACACAACTCTCTCCTCTCTCACTTATCGAGAGCAGTTTCTATTTGATGCGCTTTTACTTTTTTTTTTTGCTTTTTCTTAGTGTCATTTATAGCATCTCAAAGTGTGGAATGTACTGCCAATACTGTATCTAATTTGTCTTATAGGCCAACTTCGGCCTCAAAAAGTCATTAATGTGACTTTCTTACTTCCCTTCTTTATATACCAAGATGAATCCAGGATAAGCCCAAATTCACCTTTAAACGAAAGTGCAAGGTATAGACTCATGGTAGCCATCCACAAGACCATATAACCATTAGCTCCATCATGCATAGTATTGACTAAATACTACAACAACCCTACTAACGTCGTCAGCGCCTAATAGCGGTTGTAGAATTAGGTACCAATATATGCTCTCCCACACACACGAGCATACATCAATACAAAGTTCAACAGACTGAGTTTCTGTATGACTTCGGAGATCAAGGGCGGACTTGGCCATAATGAAACCTATCACTAATAGAAGCATTAAATAGGAAAAAATAGCACAAAAAAGGGGGTTGATAGGGCATATGCACCACAGAAAGATAGGAAGAATTAGCACAATATCAACTGGTCGTAACTTGGACGAAAACTTCACATGTGTATCTTCACATGAGGGGGCAAAGGAACTTCCTCAATCAAAAGCATCCAAAATTATCTACACTATGCCTTAATTATATTTGTCATCTGCCACGCATGGCACAAACCACCTCTTCAAACAATATATATACCAAGATGAATCCAGGATAAGCCCAAATCCACCTTTAAAGGAAAGTGCAAGGTATAGACTCCGTAGATCAAGGGCAGCCATAATGAAGCCTAGCACTAAAGGAAGCATTTGTATGAATGCTCACATAACGAAAAAGGAAAACCATGCATCTTGACTAATAGACAACACACCATAAAGATATCAAACCTTCTCATAACCGTCTTTTGAAACACACATTTTAAGTTCTCTCGACCCACACTAGTGGAAGCAATGCTTCAAATGCATTTAGGTGCTTCGGTCTTAATATTTTGCTTCAGGAAAATATCAAAATATTTTACCTCCTCAAGGCTTGATCAAGCCAAAGGTCTCTGATCGGGAGAGGAAAGAGCTTAAGAGGCGATATACTCATGTGAATGTGCCTCTGTGTGTGTGTGTGTGTGTGTGTGAGAGAGAGAGAGAGAGAGAGAGAGAGAGAGAGAGAGAGAGAGAGTACCTAGAGCTCCTTGGCATACTGTGAAGCTAATTTCCTACAGTCGGGAGTCACAGGAGCAACCGGGAGACAAGAGGACCCCCTCACCCAGCCTTGCTTGCAGCCGTTCAGAGAGGAGATAGCAGCCGTGCAGCCCTGCGAACCCCAAGCCCACCTAGAGAGAGAGGCACTAACTCGGTGCCAGCGCAGGGCGACGGCCTGGCGAGCAGCACTTGCGGCATTAATGCCCGTAATATTCCCCCATTCCCCTTTAAGAATCTTAAGATTCTTAATTTCCCATCCGATGGCGTCCCAACTACAAGCCATGCCAGCCCCATCGATCCCATTTGACCCCTGGGTGTCAAATAGTCCCGAGGAGACTATATATCTCATGTCTAAATTTGAATATAATAAGGGGACAGTTTCACTTAATGGAAATTGTACTGTCGTGAGGAAAATGATTGCATGTGACAGTGCCGCTTGCGGCTCTGAGAGAGAGAGAGAGAGAGAGAGAGATCTGAAAAGCTTTGAGTAGCTGTCAGGACTTGTGTCTCAAAAGGCGGGTTCTGGATTTTTGTTCATCATTATCCTTTGCATCTCTTGAGGATGAATGCCTGCAGCAATCTGAAGAAGGGCCTGATACGCCCACTTGCGCATTTCGGTACCCGTTCTATCTACGGCAGATATCCCTCTTCATTGCTGGACAGTACCCTCAGCAAGGCCCCTCCTCTAACAGAAGAACTTGGGGCAAGTTCAAGCTGGAGGAGATTCCTGCACAGGTCTACCACTGCTGCTAATGGATTTGGGCACTTCGATTTTGGGGCTCTCGGCAGAGGGTCTGCATACAGCAGATCTTTCTCTTCATCATCAGCAGGTAAGTCTTCATCATCTCTGCCCTCTGGGGCTGCCAAGATGATAGGCAACCTGCTTCTTGTCATCGTATGTGGGGTGGCCACATACTACTGCTTCCCTCGCCCACAAAAGCCCCAGGATTCGCATGAAGAAGAGCATGTTGTGACCAACTGGAGTGGCACCCATGAAGCCAAGACCGATGTGTACATACAGCCGGAGTCCCTACGAGAGTTGGAGGCAGCTGTGAGCCTTGCCAACTCCAGGAAACAGAAGCTCAGGCCAGTTGGTTCTGGACTCTCCCCTAACGGCATAGGATTGTCTGATGATGGTATGGTGAACCTTGCCCTCATGGATGAGATTGTTGACATCGACATGGACACAAAGCGTGTCACTGTCCAGGCGGGTGCAAGAGTAGAGCAAGTGGTGGAGGCCCTCCGCCCACATGGCCTCACATTGCAAAACTTTGCTTCAATCAGGCAGCAGCAGATTGGTGGCTTTACACAGGTAAAGGAAACCTATTACATGCCTATAGATTCTATTCATCCCATGGCTTTAGCTACTACTTGCTGTATTATAGCTTTGTGCAACATCCCATGCATTCAGTGCAGCTCATGGCTTTATAGCTTTGTGCAACATCCCGTACATGCAATGCATCTCATGGCTTTATAAATTAGCACAACATCCATGCATGCAATCCATCCCATGGATTTGTCTTTTTTCTGTTAGAAAAGGGGGCGGGTTTTTTTTTTTTGAATTGGAGAATTTTGGATCTCTTCTTCAATGCAGCTCTTTCATAATTCAAGGCTGAAACTGTCCAGCCCTAGATTATCCCTCCTCATAAATATCAGAAATGGGATACTTGTTAGCAGCGTTGAATCATAAAGTTTATTAGGGCTGATATGAAATCTCCTGCTTTGCTAATCATCTGAATCAGCCAAATACCAGTTTTATTATGGCTGACCAATCCATCCCATGGATTTGTCTTTTTTCTGTTAGAAAAGGGGGCGGGTTTTTTTTTTGAATTGGAGAATTTTGGATCTCTTCTTCAATGCAGCTCTTTCATAATTCAAGGCTGAAACTGTCCAGCCCTAGATTATCCCTCCTCATAAATATCAGAAATGGGATACTTGTTAGCAGCGCTGAATCATAAAGTTTATTAGGGTTGATATGAAATCTCCTGCTTTGCTAGTCATCTGAATCAGCCAAATACCAGTTTTATTATGGCTGACATGGAGTCTCCTACCAGATTTAAAAAGACACCACCTAAGATGATACTTGCAATAGATGCCTAATGATTTACATTTTGATGATTAGAGGGTTAACATAACTGACTGCTTTTCTTAATTTCTTGCAGCTTGCTGATTTTAAGTAAATGCCTTTTTTTGGGGGGGAAGACTAATCAGTTTTGCCCACCCAGAGATTTTGGCTGCTCTTGAAGGTTCCAAGATTGCATTGTTTTTAAAAAAAATAGGTTTCTTAAAGTGACCACCACCGACTTATGGGAGGGCTGACGGGCTTTTGGGCGAACACTTTTTTGGTGCCTTTTACACCCCATGTGCTCTGATACTTAATCCTTATATGCAGCCCATTGAGTTTAGTCTGTCTAGACTGGGTTCCCACATGCCCACTATTCATGCATCTTGTCTAGACTGGTGCCCCACATTCCCACCTGGTGAGAACTGCCCATGAACCATGCACTTTGTCTAGATTGGTGCTGCCTGCATTCCCACTTGTCTAGACTGCTGCTGCCTCATTGTCCGCAAGCCATGCTCCTTGTTTGCTACTTTCTAGCTTGCTGTCCAATCCCATTACATGCTTATTAGCTCCCATGGCCATTTGAGACCGTCTGGACCCTTAAACGGGCCCTGCAATCTGAGAACAATGTGTCGTCGGTTTGCTGTACAGCACTCACTAATGCGATCACATAGCCCGCACAAGCATGCGTCCTACTTGGTAGAGTGCCGAGTCTACATAAGCCGTCTCCTAACTATCTGGCCAGGCTTTGCCACCATCCACAATGTCTAAACTTGGAACTGTTCGGGTGCCCGGGTGCTCACCACAACAGCTACTCCTCAGAAAGGGGGCATTACAAAATAGAGTACATTCGTCACCTGCCAAAACAATAGGGGGGTGGAGTGTTGAGCAAATGCTTTTCCAATACCCCCCTCAATGTCCGCCCGTAGTGAACTACCTCTTTGGTCCAACGTCGAGTTGATGAAGATGGCGCTCCAACAAATCTCTCCCTAGAGCCTTTGTGAAAATGTCCGCTCAATTCTTTGTTGTTGGGCAATGGACAAGATCCACCTCTCCATCCATAATAAGTTCACGGGCATAATGATATTGTATCTCAATGTGCTTCGTGCGAGGATGAAACACTGGGTTCTTGGCGATCGCCTTTGATTTTCACAGCAACATTGTTTCTTCCTATTGAGCATTACCCATGCCTCATAAGATCCTTCTTAACCAGACTGCAACACATGAAGCAAAGCATGCAGCCTTGTACTCTGCCTTTGTAGAAGAAAGTGCCATTGTAGGCTGCTGCTTGTTGATCCAAGATGTAATTCTAGACCCAATAAAAAAACAATAATCAGAAACAGATTTCTTGTTACACAATCTCTTGCCCAATCTAAATCACACAATCCAGTGAAGGAATTGCATGATTTGTGAGTGATGCCATGTCCAATGGTATCTTTGATGTATTTCAACACCCATATCCTTGCCTTCTAGTAATTCTCATGGGGTTGATTTGAGAACCTGCTAAGGACGCCAATTGCAATGTCACGTGCTTCCCGCACTTGGATGCCACATGGGCATATCTGGACAGAAGGTGCAGGACCTGGAGTGGAAACTGGTCCCATGTGAGCCCTAGTCCGGGACGAGTCAGTGAGGGTTCCACTCTAAGCGTCCAAGGTTAGGTGTGCATTGTCCTGCACATGAAGCAGTGCCCGACTGTATTGTGAGTCTCCCTCTGGATTGATGTCAGGTGTTCTGAGTGTTGGGTTTGTAGTCGGACACCAAGCATTTGTATAGGAAGCATGTAGGTTGCATGTAGAAGGGGGCCAGCCCTTAGGGCTACCCCATCAGAAGAGGGACGGAATACCTTGCACTTGGTCATGGAGTGGGCCGCCTTGGACCACCCAAGGGGCTAAGATGGTCCATGGCCTTGCCCACCAGCTTTAGGAGGCTGTGGCCTTGTTGGCCAACCCATGAAAGGACTTGGCAGGTTGTTAGCCAGCCCATGAAAGGGCTTGGCAGGCTGTCGGCGAGACCATTAGGGCTTGGCCAGCCAGCCGATAGGCCTTAGAGGCCAGCCTAGCTAGGCGGCCATGGCTTAGTGTCACCATTTGGTCCCTCCACCAGTCTTGATTGGTGTTTGGGGCAAGCCCATACACAGAACATAACCAAGGTGAGAATGGGGATTTTCCACAGAAGAAAGCTAAAAGCATTCACTGGCAAATTTTGGCTTGAAAGATGGCTACAGAGCATGAATAACATTGGGATTTATTCATTAATGTGGCTTATAAGGTTTACAAGTTAAGAGGTTCACACATCATTAAAGTGTGGCCGGACTTATTATTATTTTGGGCATGGATCCTTGACGAAAAGAGGCGCCTAGCATAAACTTGGGCAGCAAGTTTGGGAAAAGCACAAAAGGAGTTATTTTTAACAAGTTGAGCCACTTTTGGCTTAAAAGAAAAGCATGGGCTATTATAGGCTGGTCGACTTTATTAAAAGGAGGAGGAGGGGCTATCTTTTGAAACGAGGTGCATGCATCCGTTGGCCGATTGCAACTCTCTTTCTCTCTCCCTCTCTTTCAGCGCTGGCCGTACAGCGTTTGCAGCTGGAGATTCTGGCCGTACAGCTGAATGCAGAATCTGGTTGTACAACAGCTCTTTTACTGTGCGCTAGCCGTACAGTACACTGTGGTTGATCGTTTCCTTTGTCCTCACTCAGCTGGTCGGTTTAGACAGCTGCACAGCAGCCATACAGCCTCGACACGACTACACATACCAACAATTTTGCTATTAAGCTTATGGAAGCAGTCATGAATAGTGGACAGCTTGGTCTAAGGATTTATGGATTCACAGATTTTATCCTCAAAGTATGGAGTTGGTTTTATGTGCCCATGTTCAACACTCTTTCCATATGGATATGGTGGTTTCTATAATCAAGCTTACAAGTTGTTACATGCACGGAGGTTGATCGTGGTAATGCGCAACAAGGCCTTCTTTATACCTTTATGTGGTGAGAATATGTAGCATCAACTTGAGAGAATAGGGAGAGAGTAGAGAATATAGAATGTAGAAGATGACACCGTATTGGGTCCCAATACCCACTGAACCCCCCCCTCACCCCCCCCCCCCCTTCCCGCCACCCTGCAAGCAGGAGTATTTGCTTATATTATTCTTTGGAGAAATGCTGTACAATGCTGAGTACAAATGATATGAATGCACATCGCAAGGACAAGGAGACCCAAACGTCAGCGGAGTATCCAGCTATCCCGAGGCTCTGCTGAAGACTCTCCTTGGCCACTGATGCAAGTCCAAATGACTGAAGGATTGCACATATGCTGGCTGAGATGTAGAGTGACTTCCTTGTTACCTGGAGATGAGCAAGATGCTGCAAACTGGAGTCGCTTTCTTCTGAATACCTGGATGTTGAAGTGGGAAATAAGTCCATGCTTTTATACCCCCCTCAAACAGCAATCGGCTGGTGCAAAAAGCCTCCACGATTGGGTATACCTAGTCGGCTGCTGTAAATATACCCCACGTCTGCTGCAAAAGCCTGTCGGCTGATGAAAATACCCTCACGACTGCTGAAAAGCCAGTCAGCCAGCATTAAATGCTGGTCGGGTACTGTACCTTCAGTCGGCTGGCTCATAAATGCGCACGATTGCCCTATGCACAGTCGTCGGCTGCCCACCATACCTCTTGGAGAAAGCATCATTCAGGAGCATGTATGTGTCAACCTTAGCAGTAGTTGCATATAAATCATTTAAGGTGCATTAACATAGAAGGGGGGCAGCCCTAAGGCCAGCCAAAAGGCAGCCATGGCCTTGCCTCACAGTCGGGCAGCACCGGACTTGGGTTGAGGATTGACAACTGATTGATCTCTAAGGCTTAGAGACTAACCTACATAGCTCGTGCCTGATTGTCCCTGGACCGAGGGCTCACAATGGGGTCACGGTTGTCACATGCATCCCGCACTTGGATGCCACGTAGACATATTTGTACAGAAGGTGCAGGACCTGGGATGGTAAATTGGCCCCATGTGAGCCCAGTCCTGTGCAAGTCAGCTAGGGTTCCATCCCAGTCGTCCGAATTGTCCTGCACATGAGTCCAAGGTCAGGTGTGCATCGGCGGCTGCTGTGCAAGTGCTGTCCTGTACGGTACAGGTGGCTGCAGAGGCTGTACGGACAGGTACAGTAGGGTTTTACTGACCTGTACGGACAGGTATAGCCGGTTTCAGATCTGTTCAGTTCTGAGCAATAGCAGGCAGTGTATCTCCGGTTGCAGGCAGAGATTTTATCAGAGTTTATTTGGTGCAACAGTCAGGTGGTTGCAGGGGGAAGAGTACTGACAGTCGTTGTCAAGTACAGACTGGTACGAACTGTCCCACGAGTGCAGAACCACGTGCTGATTTGGTAAGCTCTGAACTTGTCCATCATTCTTTCTTTCCATTGGCTTATGTCTGCTCCAGACTTGTGTTATCTGGCCCCTTGTGAGAGGAGGAGTATGGCAGATTGAAAGGGTGGAAACAGAGATTGGACAGTGGATGTATGTTTGTGCTGAGTTGTGGAACCATGTTCATGGGATATGCCAGATGTGTGCTCAAGGCTGTCCGGCTGAATTGTCTTGGCTGATTAGAGGGAAGCACAGAGTGTTGCTTTTGTGGGACACAGATCTGTGTGTGAATCCTCTGTGCTAAGAGGTCTTGTGGGCTACCAGATTGGACATACAGGTGTATTCTCCTGGCTGGCTTTGTTGTACTCAGCTTTACATCTTTTTGAATTTGAATAAAGAAATACCGAAAGGGGTGCCAAGCTTTGGGGCCAACAGGTGTCGTTCTCATTTTAGCTTTGGGGCACTCTAGCTCCAGTTAAATTTGTTATTTTTATTTGGACTACAAGTGGAAGGGTGACTGCTAGTCTACCGCACTTTGGTTTCCACCAGAGGCCAGTTTCAAGGTTCCATTTGCCGGGACCCATTATCAACTTTCTTAAGGGGGTGAGCTCGTGGTTGACTCGAGGAAAGTCATCGCTGAAAAATTCAGCAACATGTCTGATACAGAAGACGAATATTTTTATCATGAAGAGGAAGAGCAAGAGACCTCTCTTGAGAGAAATGAATCTGAGGATATTCTTGCAGGAGAACAGGCTGCAGATGATGAGCAATATGAGGATGTAACACAGCCAGAAGATATGCCTAGTAAAGAGGAAGATGATGCTCAGTTTAAAAATCGTTTGGCTGGTGTTATGGATGTGTTTATGCAGCTCACACAAAGTGAGAAGTTTGTTGAATTTATGAGATCCCGTTCTGAGCCCGGAAAGAAGAAGAAGAAGGTGCGTTCTAAGAACCTTCCTCAGGGTCATAGTGCTGCCTTCACATAGGATCCATCTTTTGGACAGTTTCCGAACATGCAGCATGCTTTTGGTGCTAACTCACAGAGTTCTTTCTTCGGATAGCCATCTATTCCTCAGCAGACTATGCATCCAGGTTATTTTGGTGGTGGCTCTGTGTTTGTTCCAATCTATGACTGGGGGTTACCCTCAGGGAGGCATGGGTATGCCAGGGACTTTTGGAGCTAATTTTTAGCCTGGTATGCAGGGGAATATGTATGGTGGTATGCAGTCCGGAATGCAAGGAAACATGTTTGGAGGCATGCAACCTGGAATGCAAGCAAATATGTATGGGGGCATGCAGCCCGGTATGCATAATGGTATGTTTGGAAACATGGCTGGAATGTATGGCATGCCAGGTGTGGGAATTGGTAATGTTGACCCTATGATGGGCATGAATGCTAGAGGTAGCAATCTTGTGAAGCCACTTCCTTACGATAATCTAACGCCTATGGGTAAGGCGAAGGATTATAAGGAAGGGGGAGCTGCTGTGAAATTTGATACATTCAGTGGGGCCAAAGATAAGTTAAAGGCACTTACCTTCTTACAGCAGTTTGATGGTGCTTTCTCTGGTGGTAATTACATGGAGTCCTCTAAGGTGAGAAAAGCTGCGACTTTTCTCAAGGGCAATGCATTGCAGTGGTGGTCTACTCTTCTTTTGCAGGGCATAGCACCAACTACTTGGGTACAATTTAAACAAGTGTTCTCTTCCGTATGGCTCACATCTACTTTTGAGGTGGATGTAATGACAGCATGGCACAAGTTGGATGCATCAAAGTGTGAAAATCTTGAAGATTATAACAAGAAGTTTTGGGAAGCTCTACTCCTAGTTACTTCTTATCGTGCAGTGCCTTTGTCTGAGCAGGTAGAGAAGTATTGTTGTGGGCTGCCCAAGGAAGTGCGTGACTATTGCATCAAGACTCGAGCAACAAACATGTCACAGATGATAGAGAATGCTATGACAGCAAATGCGTTACTCACTGGAGTCTCATCTGGGTTTAAAGGCAGTAAGAACTCGAGCAAGAAATCTGAAAAGTCAAGGCATGCTTCGCGTGATGCAAAAGGGTCTACAGAGAAGCGGTATAAGAAGTTGCCAATGCCCAAGAGAACTCTTGAGGAGAGACAGGCTTTGAGGGATGCCCGGAAATGTTTCTATTGTACAGAAGAGGGACATATGTCTTTTAATTGTCCCAAGAGACAGTCCCAAAAGTTTCAGGACTTTTGTGATGCTAAAGGCATCAAGAGGGAGCTCTCTGCTCCTTATGATCCTCCACAAAACGGGACAGCAGAGAGGATGATCAGGACCATTCAGGAGAAGGTCCGTTCTATGTTGTCACATGCTGCGTTACCTCATGGTTTTTGGGCTGAAGCTGTTATGACAGCCGTTCATCTTATAAACAGGTCACCTAACACGAGGCTTGGTGGGAAAGTGCCAGAGGAAGTATGGACAGGGAAGCCTCTGTCCTACAAGCACTTGAGAGTGTTTGGTTGCGTTGCGTACGTGCACATACGCAGGGAAATACGCACCAAACTTGATCCTAAGTCTCACAAATGCATATTCCTAGGATATGGTGACAGAGGTGAAATGGGGTAAGATTATACGCAGCAATGATGTCATTTTTGATGAAACATGCATGTATAAGGAGCCTGCAAGGCAACAAGAGCCTGGCAGAGTCATCTTTGATGATGATGGACATCATGGACAACAACCAAGGGCTGTAAATCAGCCATTACAGCAACAAAACCAGCCCTTAAATGGTGCTGAAAATGGTCCAAATGGACAGCCAGAGATGGCAGAAGATATCCCTATGGATATCCCACAGTTAGAGGATATACCGGGCATGATCTTTCAACCTTATGGCATGGAACAGGAGCCACCAATAGGTGATATTATGCAGGCTGGACAGCAACCTGCAAATGATGATCATTGGGTACGGAGGTCCACAAGACCCTCCAGACCCCCTGACAGGTTTGTTCCAGGGGTTGACTACTTGATGCTCACTGACTGTGGGGAGCCCTCTTGTTATAAGGAGGCTTTACAGAGGGCAGACAAGGCTCTTTGGGAGCGTGCTATGAAGTCAGAGATGGATTCTCTGCACAAAAATGGAACATGGGAGTTGGTGCATTTGCCTACAGGCAAGAAGGTTTTGCCATGCAAGTGGGTTTACAGGCTCAAAGTTGCACCTGATGCAAAGCCAAGATACAAAGCCAGGTTAGTGGCTAAGGGCTTCAAGCAAGAATATGGTGTGGACTTTGATGAGATCTTCTCTCCAGTGGTCAAAATGACCACACTTAGAGTTGTATTAGCTTTGGTTGCTCATGATGATCTGGATTTGATTCAGATGGATGTGAAGACTGCTTTTCTTCATGGTGATCTCCATGAGGAGCTATATATGCAACAGCCAGAGGGTTACGCAGTGAATGGAAAGGAGAAGCTTGTATGCAAGCTGAAAAAGAGTCTTTATGGGCTCAAACAGGCACCAAGGGAATGATATCATAAATTTGATACATTCATGAAATCCCAGGATTTCAGGAGGAGTGACATAGATCACTGCTTATACACCAAGAAAGCTTTGGATGGCAGTCTATTGATCCTCATCTTGTATGTTGATGATATGTTGATTGCCGGGAAATCTCGTAAAGAGATGGATGCCTTGAAGAAGAGGTTGCATCAGACCTTTGATATGAAGGATTTGGGTGATGCAAATCACATTTTGGGTATGCGGATACTTCGGGACAGAAATCAGCATGTGTTGTATTTGTCTCAGAAGGAATACATTGGCAAAGTTTTGCAGAGGTTCAATATGGAGGGGGGGAAGAAGACTAGTACTCCTTTGCCTCCATACGTGAAACTCAGTGCTATGGACAGCCCACAGTCGGATAGTGACAGGGCTGATATGGCCAAGATTCCGTATGCTTCAACTTGTGGCAGTCTCATGTATGCCATGGTTGCTACCAGGCCGGACATTGCATTTGCAGTGGGAGTGGTTATTAGATACGTGGCCAACCCTGGCAAGAAGCATTGGGAAGCAGTGAAAGGTGTCATGAGATACCTGAAGGGCACACAGGATATGTGCATCTGCTTTGGCAATCAGGATGCATTAGTGCATGGTTACATGGATTCGGATTATGCCGGTCATCCAGATAACTGGAAGTCTACTACCGGTTATGTGTTTACATTCACAGGAGGTGCTGTGTCATGATATCCAGGATGCAGAAGTGCATTGCCTTATCTACTACAGAGGCCGAGTATATTGCAGCCACAGAGGCTTGCAAGGAGGCATTATGGCTATCTCGGTTAGTGGTTGATTTGGGTTATACAGGGGATATTCCATTGTTGCATTGTGACAGTCAGAGTGCCATCCAGTTGGCAAAGAACCCAGTCTTTCATGCAAAGACGAAGCATGTGGATGTGAAGTATCACTTCATCAGAGAGGTGATAGAGGACAAGCTGATTCAGCTCGTCAAGATTCATACGGATGACAACCCGGCTGATCTGTTGACAAAGAGTTTGCCTCCAGAGCTATTTGCTCATTGCAGACACTTGATGGGCATTGGATGAGGCCAGTTTCAGCCTTGATATGGCCTTGTATATTATCATGTACATGCTGATTTTATTTTCTTTTCCTTCACTTAAGGGCACATTGCCTTTAAGTGGGAGGTTGTTGTGGGAAAGGCATTATGCCCACCCCTATAGTGTGTACAAGCCCATAAGTTTTATAGTACATAGTACACTTAGTACATTAAAAGTACTAAGTGCACTATGTACACTAGAGCAAATATACATGTGTGATAGGGGAGTCACACACTCATATACTTTGTGAGTTGACTTATCCCCACATGTGTCTCTCTCTCTCTCTCTCTCTCTCTCTCTCTCTCCCTTCTTCTCTGTGTGTGTCTCCCACATGAAACCCTAACTGTTTCAGCTGAGCTTCTTTAGCTCCTTCAGTGTAGAGGAGATGGGGCCGTTATATGAGGCTAACATGGCTTGTCCAGGGTATGCTGAACCCGTCACTCCTATTATTGGGAAGCTTAGGCTTCATTTTGCAGGGTTATGTGGACAGCGAAGAGTTTTTCATCATGCCACTTGATGGATGTGATGTTTTGTTGGGAATGCCATGGTGCCACAGAGTACATGCGGTGGTGGATACATACAATAGGAAGATCACTTTGACTCGTAGAGGGAAAGAACATGTTTTGGATGTAGAACTTAAAGGGGAATCTGTTCCTATTGTATCAGCTTTGGCAATTTCATCAGTAATGAAAAAGCATCTTTCCACGTACTTGATTTATGTAAAGGATGCAAAAGATGATGAGTCTAAGTCTAATTTGTCTATGTTAGATAAGGACAGGACTGATTTCTTATGTGGGTTCCAAGATTGTTTTTCCGAGTCATTGCCAGGGGAACTTCCTTCGGAGAGGCCAGAAGATCATGCCATTGATCTAATTCCTGGTAGTACTCCACCAAATAAACCGCCGTATCGTGTTAGTGCAGCCCAACAAGAAGAAATTATGAGTCAGGTACAGGAGCTTTTGAATAAAGGGTTGATACAGCCTTGCTCATCACCCTTTTGCTCACCTGTACTCCTAGTGCAAAAGAAGGATGGTTCTTGGCGCATGTGTATTGATTACAGGGCGCTGAACAAGAATACCATCAAGAATCGATTCCCCATTCCGAGGATCGATGACATTTTGGACCGCTTATAGGGCTCCACAGTGTTTAGTCGTATTAACTTGAAAAGCGGGTATCATCAGATACGTATTAGACCTGAGGATGTGCATAAGACAGCATTTCGAACCACGTTTGGGTTGTATGAGTTTTTGGTTATGCCCTTTGGTTTGACCAATGTACCTGCCACATTTAACAGAATGATGGACAGGATTTTCCGGCCTCATAGAGCTTTTGTGGGCACATTCTTTGATGATATGATTGTGCATTCACAAACTGAGGAGGAGCATAGAAGGCATTTGGCCATTGTGTTTGCAGAACTCAGGAACCATAGGCTGGTTATTAATGGCAAGAAGAGTGAGTTCTTCTTGCAAGAGATACATTTCTTGGGGCATATTGTGTCTAAGCATGGAGTCCGTATGGATCCATTGAAGGTGGAAGCAATTTTTAATTGGCCAGATTTGAGGACCGTGCATGATGTACGCAGCTTTTTGGGATTGTGTTCCTATTACAGGCGGTACATACGGTATTTTGCTAAAATTGCTTCGCCCCTTCATGCCTTAACAAAGAAGGCAACTCCGTTTAGATAGGCTGATCAGGAAATTACAGCCTTCAAAAAGCTTAAAGAAAAGCTTACTTCGGATCTAGTATTGGTATTACCGGACCTCCGAAAGTCTTTTGTTGTCCAGTGTGATGCATGTGGAAGGAGCATTGGGGCCATTCTCATGTAGGAAGGACATGTGATAGCCTATGAGAGTAGAATATTGCAAGATGCTGAGAAGCATTTACAGGTTTATGAGAAAGAGATGTTGGCTGTAATTCATGCTCTTTCTACATGGAAACACTATTTGCTTGGGGCTGATTTCACTGTGCAGACATCAGACCTTGCGTTATTTCCTCACGCAAACTAAGCTTTCAGAGAAGCATATGCGATGGGCAAACTTTTTGTCTATGTTACACTTCCAGATTGTGCATGTGGAAGGCAAAAAGAATGTTGTGGCAGATGCTTTGTCACGCAAGCCACAGGTCTTAGCAGTTTCACTTGCTTATCATCATGAGCTTGATGAAATGAAAGAGCAGTATGCCCATGATGAGGACTTCGAAAGGTATGATCAGATATCTGAGGGTCAGCGGCATGAGCACTATACTCTCAGAGATGGGTTTTTGTTGATGCATGGTAGGTTGTGTGCTACCAGGCAATTGAGACTCAAGGTTATGATTGAAAGTCTTGCTCCATTGTATGCAGGTCATAGAGGTATTGACGCCACGGTAAAAGCAGTGGAGACTTTCTTTTATTGGGCAACCTTGAGAAGAGATGTTGATGCCTTTGTTAGGCAATGCATCGTTTGTCAGAAGGTAAAGTTTGACCGTCAAAAGACACCAGGGTTACTACAGCCTTTACCTATTCTAGATAGACCTTGGGAGAGCATTGCCATGGATTTTGTATTTGATCTTCCACGGACACAAACGGGTAATGATGGCATTTGGACTATCATATGCAGGTTCAGTAAGCAGGCTCATTTCATTCCCGTGCGTAAGATGATCAAAGTGGATCATATGGTGAAGTTGTTCATGACGAACATCTTCAAGTATCATGGCTTGCCTACGTCTATCATTAGTGACCGTGATCCACGGATGACGAGTTTATTCTGGAGAGGGTTGTTTGACAACATGGGTACAACTCTCAAGTTTTCATCTTCATTTCATCCACAAACAGATGGTCAATCAGAAGAGGCTAACTCTACAGTGTTAGATCTTCTTAAGTGTTATGTGTCAGAGCACAAGCAACAATGGGAAAAGTATCTTCCTTTGGTGGAGTTTGCATATAACAACACTGTCCATACCTCGACGGGCAAGGTGCCTTTTGAGCTTGTGGAAGGAGGAAAGAAGGTACCACCCATTTTGCATACAAAGGATAAGATCTTTGAGGCTGATCAGTATGTGGAGAATATGGATGAAGCTTATCGGAGAGTTAAGTTGGCACTCCAGAAAACTCAGTAGAAGCAAAAGAAAGCAGCAGACCGTCACAGACGTGCATTAGAGTTTGCATTGGGTGATTGGGTTCTTTTGCGATTTGAAAAGGCTAGACTCAAGAAGATGAAGGGTAAAGAGCGCTTATTCCCTAAGTTGAGCATGCGTTATTATGGGCCTTTTCAGGTATTGGAAAAGATTGGTGAGGTGGCCTATCGCTTGAAGCTACCAGATCGCTGGAGGATTCACAATGCATTTCATGTGAGTCTCCTTAGACCTTTCCGTGGGGATGTGCCTGGGGATGTATTAGATGAGGCTCAGTCGGAAGTTGAGGAACTTGATGAGGTTCTTATTCCAGAGCAGATACTGGCATATAAGGAAAGAAAGGTATGAGGTAAAGTTTCCCGTCGCTATCTTGTGAAGTTCAAGAACTATTCACCGATGGATGCGAAGTGGATGGAGGAAGGTGACTTAACAGATTCACCTCAGGTTTTGCAGCTTTATCTCGATGCCTTTGAGTTGGAGCCGACTCTTGTTATGACTCATTCAGGTTCAGCAGAGCATGGGTCTGGAGCATTGCCTGATGCTCAAGAGGGGGTAGCACCTCCACTCCCTTGACACAGACAGGCTCAGATCACATCTAGAGGTCGCATGGTGCAGTTTTTTGTCTCCGAAGGTACTGATGGCTGACATTACATTTGTTTATGGGACTTCTGTGATATATGTGTACTAGTCACGTTGGATGTTGTGGTTGTGTATGGTTCACAGTGGTATACAACTTGGACTACTACTACACCATTGGTTTGCAGTGAATGATGTTACATGTGCATGGCTTAGAGAGATTGGGACGCTGATCTTGCCATATTGTATATTTCACTTTGGATATTTTGCTGTATCACCAGAATGCAATCGAGGACGCTTGTCATTTTTCAAGAGGGGGGTATGTCATGACCCTGTGAAAATGGAACAGCACAAGTGTGGGCATGGTGGTTGCTGAGCAAAAATATTAAATGATTCACATTTGGGGTGCCCGCACAAAGAGAATGATGTGTGGACATCTCCAGGTGTGAAGGGGGACCAAGAACATTAATATAATTAATGTTTGAATCATGGGTGGCCCCTAGGAAACTTTAATAAACATTAAAGTTGGGAGCCTAGGATAATTTTGGAGAGAGGCCACTCCGCTTTTGGAGTTACACGCCTCTCATCTCTCTCTTTCTTGCTTTTGTGAATACATGCAAGAAACCTGCGTGGAGGAGAGGAAGAGTCGACTGGACTGGTTGCTGCTGTCAAAATATGCAGCGGAAATGATAACCAAACTTGGGTAGACAAGAGCAAGTAGACTGCAGAAAATAAACAGCACAAGAAACACAGAGAGATAGGTGTGTAAACTCTTCTCTATACACAAGATCCCGAGAAAACTGAATGAATGAGTGGTGGGGACAAGGGGCCTATATATATGTCCCTGGGAGAGCAGTCGGCCAGCATAAAAAGTGCCCACGACTGCTGAAAAGGTGCCCACGACTGCAGAAATGCAGTCGGCCAGCAGAGAAGTGCCCACGACTGAGAAAGTGCAGTCGGCCAGTAGTCCAGTAGCCCACGACTCATTTGTATGCAGTCGGCCAGCACTGGAGTGCTCCTGCCACCCTCTGGCAACCTTCCCCACCACTAGAAAAAATGGAAAAAAATAGGGAAAAATACGGGGAGTGTGGAAAAATGATAAAACACCTTATACAGGGCGGGCACACCCACAACAGAGGCCTTGGTGTATAAATATAGACAGGAGATGACTTCTAACACCCCCTCTCAGCTCCTGGCTGTGAAACCAACCCAAAGGAGCTGGAGTGCCGCCTGAGCGTAGCCTGAGGTAGAGACTTCGTGAAGAGGTCCGCCGCATTGTCCTCCGTCGAACAATAGAGTAGCAAGATGTCACCAGCCAAGATCTTCTCACGTACAAAGTGATACTGTATCTCTATATGCTTGGTCCGGGCATGGAAAACCGGGTTCCGAGCAATAGCTATACAACTCTGGTTATCGCACTGGATGACTGTGGGCTCCCTCTGTGGAAACCCAATCTCGCCTAGCAGCCTCCGCAACCATACAACCTCACAAGCAGCACCACAAGCAGCCCAATACTCTGCCTCTGTCGAAGAAAGGGCAATAGTTGGCTGCCTCTTGTTGCTCCAAGAAACTGCTCCTGAGCCGAGGGTAAAACTGTATCCTGAAGTAGATCTCCTCGTGTCTGGATCTCCTCCCCAATCTGAGTCACTCCAACCTTGGAGCTTGACTCCATTCCCTCCTGTGTAAAAGAGTCCTAGATCCTTCGTACTCTGTAGATACCGCAAGATCCGCAATCCTGCGTCCCAATGAGACTTCAATGGCGTCTGCATAAAAGAGCTCAACAGCCCCACGGAGAAGCTCAAGTCCAATCTGGTGTTCAGCAACCAGATCAATGAACCAACCAACTTCCGGTACTGCGAGGCATCAATTGGCTCACAAGGATCTGTAACGGTTAACCTTGTGTTCGGGTCCATCGGCGAAGTGATAGGCTTGCAGTTCTCCATCCCAAAGGCCTCAGGCAACTCATGAACATACCGCTGCTGAGAGACGAAAAACCCCCTCTGGGTCTGCCAGATCTCCAATCCCAAAAAGAAGTGGAGTAAGCCTAAGTCGGTCATCTCAAACTCCTTTGACAAGGTAGCCTTTGTCACTCCAATGTGCTCCACATGACCGCCGGTGATAATGAGATCATCCACATAAAGGATGATAAGCGTGACCATGCCGCGTTCCCGAAAGAGATACAGGTTCGGATCTGCAACCGATCTCTGAAATCCAGTCCGAATAAAGAAGGAATCAATCTTCTGATTCCAAGCCCAGGGAGCCTGCTTAAGACCATACAAGGCCTTATGTAACCTGTAAACCATCCCTTCTAATCCTGGAACAATAAAGCCTGGAGGCTGCTCAACGTACACCTCCTCCTGCAGGTCACCATTAAGGAACGCAGATTTTACATCCATTTGATACACGGGCCACCTCTGAGAGGAAGCAAGGGCAAGAACGGTCCGAATCGTGGACATCCGCGCTGTCGGTGCAAAGGTATCCTCGTAGTCGATGCCTGGCCGCTGAGCATAACCTTTAGCCACAATCCTGGCTTTGTGTTTGTCCACCGACCCATCAGACGCGTATTTGGTCTTAAAGACCCATTTGACACCAATGACTGACCGCTTCGACGGCCTCGGTACCAACTCCCAAGTGTTGTTCTTCTAGATGGCATCAAGTTCCACCTGCATGGCTTTCCTCCAAGTATCCTGTGAAAGGGCTTCCTTTACGGAAGTGGGCTCTTTATCCCGCATGATACGAGACATCAAAGCATAGTTCACCTGAAGAAGCTCCGCCGTGTTGCTTTTATCTCGGACTTGATGTGATCTTCGAGGGCCGTCCTCTGTGGTCCACTCGGAGGGTAGCTCCGTGACACCTGACTCCCGAAGGGTGTCTAACAACCACCTAGGTACTCGAACAGATCGTGGAGCCTCCTGTGGTCGCGGGGGCTCTACTCCAGCTGCGGGCTCAACCTCTTGTGATGACTGAGGTGGATCAACTGGAATGATAGTCTGGGAATCATCATCAGTCATCATCAGACTCATCTGGATCTCCAAGAAGTGGCGGCTCCTCGACAGTGGATGCTGGAACATGCTCGTCAAAGACCACATCCCGGCTGACAACAATCTCATTCCTATCTGAATCATACAACTTGTATCCCTTGGAAAGAGAGTTATACTCCACAAATATCAGCTTGCGGGGCTTGGAGTCAAGCTTCCCCCTCTGCTTTTTTTGAATATGTACATACGCGTCACTCCCAAAGACACGGAAGTGCGAGACATCGGGTTTCCTGCCAAAGTATGCCTCAAATGGAGTCATATGGGGTACTGAAGTCGTCGGAGAGCGGTTGATGGTATGGACAGCTGTTGCCACAGCCTCACCCCAAAGTGGACGAGGAAGATCACGATGCTCCAGCATGGTCCTCGCCATCTCCACCACAGTCCTGTTCTTACGTTCAACAACTCCATTCTCCGAAGGCGATCCGGTATTGGCCAATTCCCTTTTGATGCCATGATCTGCACAAAATCTGAAAAATACAGTCGAGGAGAATTCACCTCCTTTGTCAGCCCTGAGAGTCTTGACCTGAAATCCAGACTCTTTCTCCACCATCACGTGCCAATCCTTGAACCGAGCAAAAGCCTGGTCCTTCTGGGAAAGAAAGTAGACCCACGTGAATCTGGTACAATCATCAACAAGCAGCATAAAGTAGAGAGATCCTCCCAAAGATGGTATCTGCTGAGGTCCACACAAATCAGTGTGAATCAACTCCAATGGTTTCGAAGCCCGCCTGGAAGCCTGCTTCGGAAAGGATTCCCTGTGCTGCTTACCACGTATGCAAGAGTTGCAACGCCCTTGCCTACTACCAACATCTGGCAAGCCAACCACCATCTGGTCCCGGAAGGCGCGCCTCAAAGCATCCACATTTAAGTGGCCAAAACGAAAGTGCCACAAATCTCCGACCTGAGAACCTGTCAATGAGGAGAGTGCAGAGAGCTTGTAGATGCCATTCTCCACACCGCCTTCCCAAACAACTTTGCCAGTCTCTCGGTCCCTTAGAGCAACTGAATGCTCCTCAAATTCCACCCGAAAGCCAGTCTTGCATACCTCATGCACTTACAGAAGATGAAAGCCCAGAGCAGGGACATAAAGAACACGGGAAGCATGCTTGCCCCCCTTGCCGTCGGGAATAATCTCCATCCGGCCCTCACTATGTATCGGAATAGTGGAGTTATCGCCAATAAAGATACGACCTGACTGCCGTTTTAGATCTAGAAAGAAGTCACGGGATGGAGTCATGTGCCTGGAAGCACCACTGTCGAGAATCCATTCCCGGGTATCCTTTGCGGTGAAGCCAACTGCCTCCTCGCTCGAAGATGATGAAGCATCAGAGTCCACCATCTCTAAGTGCACAAATGCTGGAGTCTTGGTAGCTGAGGCTGAGGAATCAGCACTCTTCCCTGTCCGCTTAGGGCACTTCCTCCAGTAGTGGCCTTTCTCGCCACAATCATTACAAGATCTTTCGCCTTCAGTTTCTCTCGTTGTGGATGAGGCTTCTTCTCAGAAGACTTCTCCGGTGAAGCCTTCCCTTTGCCCTTGTTGTTATTCCGGCCTTTCGACCGTTGGCCAGTTAAGGCCTCTGAACCTCCGCTGTGAGGAGGGTTCGTGAAACGTTCCTCCTGGTCCAAGACCATTGGCACAAGCTCCTCCCAAGTAATGGTGCTGAGCTTGCCACTCGTGATCAACGAGGAATAGAAAGCAGAATACTGACCAAGCAGGTGGGAAAGCAAAGTGATGGCCATATCTTCAGATGATATCTCTTTCCCAGCTGCCTGCTGAAGGGGCTGCAGCTTGTTGATGTGTTCCCGCATCGTCGAAGACTTTGCAGGGTTCATAACCCGCATCTGCACTTCCAAGGAGATCCGTTTCATGGGGGATACCCTGTTATACAAAGAAGCCAAGTGCTCCCATATGCCTCTCGCCAGCGTCATGTGCTTCACATGATTGATTACTTGTGGTGTGCAATTGAGGAAAATAAACGACCGGACCCTGGCGTTGACACGATCCCACATGTGTGCCTGTGCCTCTCGGTCCTTCCTCGTCGATAGTAACTCCCCTTCCTCAGCTTCCGGCCGTGGAACCCCGATGATGATAAAATCAGCAAGGTCATATGACTCCAGCACCGACTCCATCATGACCTTCCAGATGCCGTAATTGGACCCGTCCAACTGACGATCCACTGGGAACGTGGGGAGAGTCGGAATCTTCACGTGCTTCTCAGCCATCTCTAGTAAATCTGCCATCGCGGAGAGTAGCCTGAAAGGGTGGGTGGGTGGGAAAAAAAATCTGAAAACCTGCAAGTGGCTGTCCAGCACCTTAGCCCGCCTTCCTCTTGCACCTTCTCTTCCCGTACAGCCCAAAACAGTCCACCAATCAGCAGCCTAACGCTCCCCCTCTTGCTCAGAAAAACTCCCAAGATCTATCTCGAGCCTAGGGCTCTGATACCATGTCAGAATATGCAGCGGAAATGATAACCAAACTAGACTGCAAAAAATAAACAGCACAAGAAACACAGAGAGATAGGTGTGTAAACTCTTCTCTATACACAAGATCCCGAGAAAACTGAATGAATGAGTGGTGGGGGCAAGGGGCCTATATATATGCCCCTGGGAGAGCAGTCGGCCAGCATAAAAAGTGCCCACGACTGCAGAAAAGGTGCCCACGACTGCATAAATGCAGTCGGCCAGCAGAGAAGTGCCCACGACTGAGAAAGTGCAGTCGGCCAGCAGTCCAGTAGCCCACGACTCATTTGTATGCAGTCGGCCAGCACTGGAGTGCTCCTGCCACCCTCTGGCAACCTTCCCCACCACTAGAATAAATGGGAAAAAATAGGGAAAAATACGGGGAGTGTGGAAAAATGATAAAACTTCTTATACAGGGCGGGCACACCCACAACAGAGGCCCTGGTGTATAAATATAGACAGGAGATGACTTCTAACAGCTGCTGTGTGTGAGAAAAACAGGCCGTACAGAGTTGTACGACTTCAGGTACAAGTGTACGACTGCAGGTACAGGTGGCGCTGACAGGGTACCGTACAACAGGTACTGGCGGCTGCAGGCGGCTGTCAGTTGTGCAGATTCAGGCGGCGTAGGTAGGTACAGCTGTAGGTACAGTCCACGTGGCAGCTGTACGATTGCAGGTACAGTTGTACGGACAGAGCAGGGTCTGGCGGCGCTGGTACAGTCTGCCCTGGCAGGAATAGACAGCCGGCGGCTGCTGTGCAAGTGCTGTCCTGTACGGTACAGGTGGCTGCAGAGACTGTTGCAGGCAGAGATTTTATCAGAGTTTATTTGGTGCAACAGTCAAGTGGTTGCAGGGGGAAGAGTACAGACAGTCGTTGTCAAGTATAGACTGGTACGAACTGTCCCACGAGTGCAGAACCACGTGCTGATTTGGTAAGCTCTGAACTTGTCCATCATTCTTTCTTTCCATTGGCTTATGTCTGCTCCAGACTTGTGTTATCTGGCCCCTTGTGAGAGGAGGGGTATGGCAGATTGAAAGGGTGGAAACAGAGATTGGACAGTGGATGTATGTTTGTGCTGAGTTGTGGAACCATGTTCATGGGATATGCCAGATGTGTGCTCAAGGCTGCCCGGCTGAATTGTCTTGGCTGATCAGAGGGAAGCACAGAGTGTTGCTTTTGTGGGACACAGATCTGTGTGTGAATCCTCTGTGCTAAGAGGTCTTGTGGGCTACCAGATTGGACATACATGTGTATTCTCCTGGCTGGCTTTGTTGTACTCAGCTTTACATCTTTTTGAATTTGAATAAAGAAATACCGAAAGGGGCGCCAAGCTTTGGGGCCAACAGGTGTCGTTCTCATTTCAGCTTTGGGGCACTCTAGCTCCAGTTAAATTTGTTATTTTTATTTGGACTACAAGTGGAAGGGTGACTGCTAGTCTACCGCACTTTGGTTTCTACCAGAGGCCGGTTTCACAGTCCGTGTTGTGAGTCTCCCTCTGGAATGATGTCAGTGACTGTGTATATGTATGATACTGGATGCCAAAGCACTGTGTAGACAGTTAGGGTTTGCATTTAGGAAAAGGGGCCAGCGCATAGGGCTACCCCAGGAACTCATGTGGGCATGGGGAAAGCATAAGACAATCCCCATTAAGGGCCAGGAAGGCCTTGGCTGTACCCACCAGCCATTGGTAGGTCATGGGAAGGCTGTAGGACAGCCCTAGGGGCTTTGCAAGGATAACCGACTAGTTATCCAGCCCTAGGAGGGTTGTAGGGCAAGTGTGGGGCAGCCCATACAGGCTGCTCAGCCTACAGTACAGCATGCACACAGTGCCTAGCCCCTTTTTCCATGCGCCTAAGTGCCAAGCAGCCATTTGATCATGCGCATAAGTGTCCAGCCTAGTGTGGAGTATTGCGTAGCATTTATTACACTTTTTAATGTATTTATTCAGTCATGGGGCAGATTTGAGACAGCCGACTGCTGTAAACCAGCCAACTGGCTGTCTAGAGGGGTATAAATACCCATGCCTCAGTTCAGTTCATTCATCTCATCATTTGTCAAGTGCTGAAGCTGAAGCAAGAGCCAGGACAGCCTAGATCAAGCTAACGTAGAAGGGGTGAAGGATCGCAGGTCAAGGGCAGAGATTCCTCTCAGCCAAGAAAGGTTCAATCAGTCTTTTATTTCAGTATTTTACATCATTCTAATAAAAGCAAATACACCATTCGTGGTGGGGACCCTACAGAGGGTATTCGGGACCCAATACTTCAGTACTTTTTCATTTTGTTGGGATGACAGAGGATAACCCACACAGGTACATTGATTTGTCTCATAGGCCGAGTTCGGTCTTTTGGAAGACGTTAATAAAATCTTTCTTTCTTTCTTTCTTTCTTTCTCCCCCCCCCCCCTCCCCCTCTCTCTCTCTCTCTCTCTCTCTCTCTCTCTTTTGGAAGACATTAATAAAATCTTTCTTTCTTTCTTTCTACAGCGGCCGGGATCAGGAGGGCTGACATGCTTCCCACATGGGGGTCATACACGGACCGGAGGCACGGTGGTAGACTACATTATGGGGTCTTTGGAGGCATCACAGCTTGTCACCTCATTCTCCATTCCACCTTGTCCTATTGGGGCAGATCATACATACTTGGCATTTTCACTAGCCGGATCACCAGTATCACCAGCCCCCCACGTACCGACACCACACACTACCATCTACTTCACACATGACATGGCTGACATATACACTGGCAGAGTAGAGGATGGGCTCCTACTCATGGATCCCCTGGCATCTATGGATACCATTACAGCCCAGCTGGCATCACTCCTACACACGGCTGCAGTACAGAGCTTCCCACATCGTGTACACTCAGGAGAGCCTGCGAGACCTGGGACTATGCCCCATAACAGATGGTATGATGATGAGTGCAGAGCCCTATACTCACGGCTCCGCATGCAGAGAGCCTTGGGAGCCATCACAGAGCAGGAGTCGAGGAGAGAGATGAGGAGACTTACTCGCCGCAAAAGGCGGGCCGTCGCAGAGATACAGGAGCTAGAGATCTTTCATTTCTTCATGAGTAGAGATAGCCCTGTCTCATGGCGGCACTTCAGAGAGCCCCGGACCCCGACACCTATTTGCAGACCCACAGACATGGCACACATATGCAGAGGGTCTATACCATGCCCCACAGCAGCCACCTATACCTCAGCCACAGGAGCCTCGACCTACCACAGCTAGCTTCTTTACCCACTCGATGGTACAGGAAGCTATCCGCCGCCTACAGCATGGACGGGCCGCCGACCATATGGGCCTGAAGGGTGAGCATCTCATATATGCAGTAGATTCTTTAGCTCCTTTTCTTGCACACCTGTTTAACAGGGCACTAGCAGAGGGTTTGCCTGCGGAGTGGACGATGCACACCATTGTGCCGATTCACAAAACAAGGGATATGCTCGATCCGAGCAACTATAGGACGGTTATGGTTGGCCACGTGCTGGCTAAACTATATGGTGCAGTGCTGGAGCAAGAGCTTAGCTTATATGCTGAGCGAGCAGGTTTACGCTCATCAGGGCAGGTAGGCTTCAGGAGAGCTTTCTCTACCACTGACCATGTATTCACTTTGAGATGTATGATTGATCAGGCCAGAGTGAGGAAGAGAAAGCTCTATTGCTGCTTTGTGGATTTCCGCAAGGCATTTGACACAGTACCACGAGAGAGGCTCTTTCAGCGCCTGCAGTCTCTTGGCATACCAGCAGATATGACATGGGGCATCTATGCATTATATGAGCAGGTTTTTGGGCGAGTCAGATGTCTAGGAGGTATGTCCGAGACTATTGCTAGCACCATTGGTGTGAAGCAAGGATGCCTACTTTTCCCCATGCTATTTGGGTTATACATTGATGAGGTGGCTGACTTCATTACACGGGGAGGCAGAGATGGAGTTGATTTAGCAGGTACCTCAGTACATATTATGCTCTATGCTGATGATATTGTATTAGTGTCTGAGTCCCCAGGTGGTCTACAGCAGCATCTACATGCACTCGATGATTTCTGCACACAGAGGGGTCACCTTGGGAAAACCAAGGTTATGGTCTTTCATACATCGAGATAGGGCAGGAGTCAGCTGACATTCACTCTCGCAGGATGCCAGGTGGAGGTGGTGACATCATACGTGTACCTAGGGGTTACCTTCTCTGCAGCAGCCACACGCTTCACCATGGGTTCAGCAGCCAGAGCTAGATTGACACGGGGATATGCAGCATTGGCTATGCTAGAGAGACAATGCCACCAGGCGCATTTTCAGGAGCCCCGGACGAAGGGGTGGCTATTTGACACATTAGTCACATCGGCATTGATGTATGGAGCAGCAGTATGGGCGCCAGGCCTTGCTACCCATTGGTGGACATAGATAGAGAGACCATAGGCCCTCATGATGGCACGCATGATACGCAGCAAACCGTCAGTACCTCATGACATTATCCGAGTAGAGTTTGCTGCGCCTCCTATGATGGTAGAGGCCATATTTCAGTCTATATGCAGATTTAGAGAGATGCCACAGGACAGATTATCATACAGAGCTTTTCAGGCATCTAGACAGTTGGCTGAGGCAGGAGACAGAGGATCATGGTATGCACATGTCACACATTGGTTCTCATAGCATGGCCTAGACATGGATCATCTACCACCATTCCAGTATGACAGGGATGCACCACATATCCGTCTCTCTCATAGTGAGAGGAACAGAGTATTGAGACAGGATCTATGGCAGCTCTATACACGAGAGACATGGATATCGCCTACACAGCCTCTTCCACCGAAGATGCTATACTACTGAGATCACTTCATGAGTATCACTGATGATGGATTTATAGAGAGGCCTAGATACATGGAGGGCTTTTTACCACACGGCTCCCGAGTGGCTATTTGTCAGCTCAGAGTTTCATCACACCGATTGGAGACTGAGACTGGCAGAGCAGCACGGATCCCCCGAGAGGAGAGGGTATGCAGATTGTGCAGAGAGGAGGTGGAGAGTGAGGAGCATTATGTATGCAGATGTAGAGCATATACAGCCATGAGAGAGAGATATCCCATTTTATTCAGAGAGCCACATTCCCTACGCCAGATCTTTGAGGCAGCAGACCAGCGCATACTGGGGAGATACATTCTAGACATACAGCGCCACAGAGAGACATTATTACAGGCTCAGACAGCTCCAGAGGGGGGGCGACAGACACAGATTACTACATTTTTTCAGAGATCCATCCCCCTCCCAGCCCCTACACGGCAGGGAATTACTCCAGAGAGCAGAGACACTTAGAGCCCGCAGGAGACAGAGGACACCTGGCTTTCGGACACCATGCCTATACCAGAGAGAGATGACAGAGATCAGAGCTCAGTTTCACAGAGAGGGTGCGGAGCGACTGGCTCGCTTCAGAGCACACCCAGGCATGTTCTTCAGGGAGCTGTGGACACCCCCTTCACTGATGTATACCATTTTATACCCCCAGTATGGTACAGGATGGAGCTAGCTAGGTTGCATATCATGATTGTATACTCCATGCATATAGCTTTGCATTCTCCTAGTAGTAGAGCTCCATCCCCTGCACACCCAGATTCAGCTTTTTTTTGTTCAGTACTTTTTTATTTTGTTGGGATGACAGAGGATACCCCATACAGGTACTCCGATTTGTCTCATAGGCCGAGTTCGGTCTTTTGGAAGACGTTAATAAAATCTTTCTTTCTTTCTCTCTCTCTCTCTCTCTCTCTCTCTCTCTCTCTCTCTCTCTCTTTCTTTTTCTCTTTCTCCTTCTTTCCTTCTCGCTGCCCACCTTTTCCGTTGCCCACCTCTCCTACTACTCACATACACACTTGTGCACCTATTGCCCACCTGCGCACCTTAGTTGTAGGGTAGGGTTGTAACCCATCCCCAAGCAGGTAAGGGCTTGCACATCATGGGGGTGGGGTTCGTGAAGAGCAACCTCTCAAACAGTTCAGCAGTTTGACATGGCCAGCAAGAAAACCTTCTCCGAAACCCTTATCTCCCCTCCTACCAAACCCAATGAAAAACCATCACCATGGGAGCGGTACCTCTTGAGCATGATTCAACATCTTCAGCAAACAAATTCAGCCTTGCAAAATGAACTACTTCAGACAAAACAACATCTTTCAACCCTGGAGAAACAGATTAAGGAACAACAACACGAAAAAGAAAAGAGGGAGGAAATCACACAGGTAAATTTACTTGATCCACAGCCTAAAGAAATTCTCATTAAAGAAGTACTATCACAGATTAATGAAGAGAACGAGCAGCAATGGATTGCAAAAGAAATTAGGGTGGTTGGTTTGTCAGAGGGTTGGGAACAGGTGGAGGTATTGGAGGACGAGGAGATTGCGAATGATACTTATGTCCCGGAATGCGAGATTCTACAAAGAAAGCTGTGCAGAGCTATCCCTTTCATCGACATTGGAGATCCCTCAGTGGCAATCAAAGGAAAACATGTGGTTTTGAGGTATGGCAGCTTATGTGTGGGATGAGTTTGTCCGCGACCTTAAGTAGCGCCCCACTACCTTGAGTGACTTGAAGATGAGTTCAGGGGAGCGCGTCAGAACGTGCAACTAGTCCTTCAGTTTGCTAATAGAATTTTGACTTTATGTTTGCAATTAGGCTTTTCTGATTCGGACAAGAAAAGGCAGTTTTTGTATGGCCTTGACACTCAAATTCAATGGGAGGTGTGTATGTTTAGGCCAGCCACCTTCGAAGATGCACTCTCGCTTGCGCAGAGTGCAGAAATGAAGTATAATGGTGGCAAGCCCAAGACTTCCCAGCTGGCTACTCCCAAGGCTACCGCGTCGGGGGGGAAAGGCCAGAGCCAGACGGGGACTTCCCCGGGACAGAGCACGGGAGCCTCTGGCTCCGAGAACTCAAACAATGTGTCCAAGCTTACTCCAGACCAGAAAGTGGAGGCAGGCAAGACAAGTGGCAAGTTGAGTGCTGAGGAGATTTCTCAGTACAAGGAGGGTAGGTGTTTCTTTTGTCATACAAAAGAACATATTTCTCAGGAGTGTCCTAAGAAGACTACCGCTCCAAAGACCGCCGCCGCAGCCTCCACAACTTCCGTGGTGAGCCCAGCTCCCACACAGACCCCAGTGGCTGCCCCTAGTTCTTCAAATCCCAATGCTTCAGTTGGAGTAATCATTAGCCGGGAGCTCGAAGATAAGTAGAAGGGTGCCCATGACTAGGAGTATGAGCGCAACGAATTGCTCAAGACCTTTGGCTACATAGGTGGCCAGAAAGTCTGTTGGTCATGACCACTCCCGGCTAGTTCAGGTGTGAACACAGCTTACTCACGGGCACTTTTTCCGTGTGACACTGGACCCAAGTTTTTTCCCCGTGTGAACACACTTATGTGTGTTGGGCACCTCACCCTAGGCTACTTTATGTACTAACAATATTATAATATTATTGAGTATATCTTTTCCGGTACTCTCACGTTTCTCTGTGCTTGAGGTTGTGTGCATGTGTATGTGTGTGCAGGCTAGCTTCCCTCCTACCCAGGGTTAGTTCCGTACGTCGTACGATTTCAGTCGTACGTACCTGTTGTACGGTACGGTACCGTACGGATTCGTACGATACCGCACGGTTTTTTTTTTTTTTTTTTTTTTTTTTTTTTTTTTTTTTTTGCAGTGGTGTTGTTGCGTGGAGCAATTTCAGTCTTCTAGAGAGCCATTCATTGCCCTTTGCAGTGTTGTTGTTGCGTGGAGCAATTTCAGTCTTCTAGAGAGCCATTCATTGCCCTTTGCAGCCTATAGGGAGTTGTTTGTCAGGAGCATGTGCACTTGCCATTGCCATATTAGGCAAGTGATCATATTGCCTGATGAGGAGGAGGCAATCTTCATGGAGCTCTATAGTGAGCTTGTGGCAGCAGATACTCGCAGCACCAGGAGTCAGCATGGACGGGGCTGAGCAGTTGGAGTTCATAGGCCTCCTCCTTCGGTATCGGCAAAGGGTGGCCTTCGCACATATGTGAGACGGGGATCCTCGAGCTCCAATCCCCGCCTTCATGATGATATTCCATTGCCCCCTCATGATGATACCCCACGGCCTAGAGAGTCCTTGTTTGATGATGATGGCAACCTACTTAGCGAGAATGATCCCCAGAGTGTCTCGTCCACCTTCGAATAGTCCTCTTCAGAGAACTCTCTTGATGGACACTCTAGTAGTGATCATGTTGATGATCATGCAGATGTTGGTGATGATGTAGACTTTTGATATGTTATAGCTCTCTAGGCATTGGGCATCTATCTCCTTCTAGCCCATAGATGATGTATTGTAGTATGTAGTATCATGTATGTACGCATGTTGGCGGTCACCCATGCCATGAGTTTTTGGCCTATCCTTTTGTAGCAATTTTGTACTCTAATGGCATGATGACATTATGTTCATGGTTCTACTATTTTGTAACTTCTTGTCTACAATTTTTAAGTTTAGGAAGTATTTCTTAAAAAAAAACGTACTAATAGCGTACCGTACCTCAAAAAATTTTAAGGTACCAATTAGTACCGTATTTTATCGTACCGTACCGTACCGTACCTTTCGTACTAACTAACCATGCTCCTACCCAACATTGGTATTAGAGCTTGGCTGGGTTAGCATTAGGGTTTGCCCCCCTGCTGCCCATCAAAGCTTCAGCCTATTGTGCGTACACGCCACATTCTCCCATGTACTGCCTGATTGTACTTCTGCGTGCTGTTGTTCTACGCGCTGTTGCCACAGCCCGGTGAATTCCTCGCCAGCATCGCCGTCGCCCGGCTGTACTTGCACCGTACGTTTTGCCGCCCTATGCGCCCGACTGCATGCTGCCTCTCAGCGCTGACGCCCTGTGCGCCCTCGCTGCGCAGCGCCGCCCGTTGATTGTACCTTCGTTGCCCCAGATCTGCGTCGCCCTGCCCCAGACGTGCGCCACCCTGCTGTTCGCCGCCAAGTCTTGCTGTGTGTTGACTGAAGTGGCTGTGCTCTTTTCGACCTCGCACCTGCCGACTAAACCTGTGTGCCGACTATATGTGCTGCCTGCCTTCCAACTTGTTGAAGCCGCCCACTGCAAGCTTAGTAATTTTCTTACTGATTTTTTTTGCAATCTTTTAAAAATTCAGAAATTGCTAGAAAATTAGCAAATTAACTGCATTATTTTTGGGGCTTTTCACCATTGAGCCCTCAGCCTACAATTGCAACATTGGCATTGATTTCAGCAGATTTGGTGCGTAATTGCACTAGAAATTTGGGGATTTTGCAGAAATAGACTCGACTTTGCAGAAATTGGCACTTTTTGTAGGCAATTTTGGGTATTGTAGGCACATTTCGTTGGCATTGGAGCATTTCTCCCAAATTTTTTGGGAGTTACAGCATTATTGCAGCATTACTACTTGTTTGAACACACTTGTGACCACCATGTCTGGGAATACTGGTGATTTATTTGGTATGCTTTCCGTTGAGGATAAGTTGGATGGCACCAACTATCCTATGTGGGCATACATGATGAAACATGTACTTGTTGCAAAGAATTTGTTGGTTTATGTATCAGGGGCTGATGTCAGGCCGCACGAGCAGCAAGTACTTCAGGAACCATGGATGCAGGTGATGATGTATCTTCAGGTGGTGCTACATCTTCTGTACCTTTGCCACCCACTCCAGAACAGCTGAGATGGGATGCCAAGGATGCTCAAGCACATGCTTTGATTGCCCTCTTATGCAGAAGAAGGCAGGTTATACCGCACATTCGTTCATGCACTTCTTCTAAGGGTGCATGGGATGTACTTGGTTCTTTGTATCAGGTTCCCAATGAGGCCCGTGTTGCCTATCTTCGCAAGAAGATTGAGTCTGAGCATATGGATGAGGGTGACTCAATGGACAAGTTCCTTACCCGCATCAAGGATTTGCGAGAGCAGCTCATCAATATTGATGAGGTCATTCCAGATGGTTCACTTGTATCTACAGTGCTTCAGGGTTTGCCAGAATCCTATCAAGGTTTTGCTACTACTCTTCGTCTACTCAGGTGAAGGGTAATCCAAACTTGTATACCTTTGATGAGTTGGTGACTCTGTTACTGCAGGAGGAGTAGTCTCGTTCTAATAGGACCACTATGCTTTCTGCTGATCAAGCATTTGGTGCCTTTGATCGAAACAAAGGTAAATCTGGGGCTTCATCTAGTGGTAAACCTGAGGGCAAACCACATGCCCATTCAGATTCTACCTCGTCTAAAGAGTGTGACAACAAGAAAAAGAAGAGATGCAACTATTGTAGAAAACCTGGCCATCTTATTGAGGAATGTAGGAAGCGCATTGAGAGTGAAAAGAAAAGAGATCTCTTTGCTAATTTGCAGGATTCACCTCCAGGTGGCATAGTTATGTGTGCTAATGATGCCTCTTACTCCATTAAAGGCATTGGCAATGTGGAGCTAACCCCATGTGATGGGGATAGCTTTACTTTGTGACACTTTATATGTACTAGGCATTAAGAAGAATCTCATTTCGGTTTCAGCCCTTGCATTATCTGGGTTTAAGGTTCAGTTTTCTGATCATTGTTGCTCAGTGTATGAAAGCAGAGATTCAGCTTCTCTTATGCTTTTTGGGACATTATGCAGTGGCTTGTATAGGCTTGATATGTATGACAGGAGTACTTATTCTCATGATGCTATGATTGCCTCCACATCCCGTGTGTTGAGTGACACTGAGTTATGGCATGCTCGGTTTGGTCACTTGAACTTCCCATCTCTTGTACGCTTGTTGCAGAAGCAAGGTATGGTGCATGAGCTTCCTCCTATGCAGGTTCCCTTCAAGCATGTATGTGAGGGATGCATCCGTGGAAAGATGCACAGGAATTCCTTTCCTAAAGATGGGGCTATGAGGGCTGTCCGACCATTACAGCTTGTTCATAGTGATCTTTGTGGCCCCATGAGGGCTCCATCTTTTGGAGGACACTTGTACTTCATCACGTTCATTGATGACTACACTCGGTTTTGTTGGGTGTATGGTTTAAAAATGAAGTCAGGTGCCTTTGCAGCTTTCAGAGACTTCCGTCCCATGGCTGAAAATGCTTGTGGACACAAGCTTGTCACATTGCGTACAGATCGAGGAGGGGAATATTTGTCAAATGATTTCACAGCTTACATGCAGTTACGTGGTATTTCTCTGTAATATGCGGAAACTTCGGAGAAGGATCGGTACTTCAAAACTCAGAAAACAGCACTCTTTTCGCGACGGAATTAACGCACAAACTGAAAGACGATGTGCAGAAAATAGAGAGAGAAGGGGAAGATGGAGAAGGACACAGTATTGGGTCCCAATTACCCTCTGTAGGGCCCCCACCACGGATGGTGTATTTGCTTTATTAGAATGATGTAAATCTGAAACAAATACAAAGTACTTGACCTTTTCTTGGCTGGAAAACCTGCCCTTGACCTTCAGTCCTTCACCCCTTTGCTTTAGCAATGTTCTTGGCTGTCCTGGCCCTTGGTTGCTTGGAGCACTTGGTGAATTGTGAGATGACTACAATGAATTATGGGCTGGGCTTTTATACTACTCCCTTCATGCAGTCGGCTGGCTTCAGGACAGCCTCACGACTGAGTATTTTAATAAAATACTCACACACTTTAATAAAGTGTTTTCACACTTGTTTAATGGCTGTCCAGCCTGCGCACATATTCTGGGACAGCCTCCTAACTACTGGACACCATGCGCATGGGTGTGGGACTGCCTCCCACACCTGGTCGACTGCTGTTTAGGGCTTTAAACTCTGTCGGCTGCCTGTCCAGAAGCTCTGGAGCTGGCCGACAGCCCCTCCAGCCCTTGCCTTGGCTGGTGGGCAATATCTTGGGCCCTCCTGGCCCCTTGGGGGTGGTTCTATACCTCCCCCATGCCCATGCTAATTATGCAAATGCAAATCCTTGCCCTGGGGTAGCCCTATGGGCTGGCCCCATCTCTACATGCAAACTACATGCCTACAGCCTGGCATCCAGTTGCAAACCAAATACACAGCACATCTGACATCATTCCAGAGGGAGACTCACAGCGCGGATTGGCACTGCTTCATGTGCAGGACAATGCACACCTGACCTTGGACTCATGTGCAGGACAATGCACACCTGACCTCGGACGACTGAGATGGATCCCTGGCTGACTCGTCCCGGACTGGGCTCACATGGGACCAGTTCACCATCCCAGGTCCTGCACCTTCTGTACAGAAATGTCTACGTGGCATCCAAGTGCGGGATGCACGTGACATCCCCTTCTGCTTAACTTGACGGAAGCTGCATAGCCTCCAAATAATCCGTCAATAAAGCCGGATAGTCTTCGAAAAATTCTTTGTCGAGCCATACCGCTTCATGAGTTCCTCGGTCCTGAAACTTCGTGAGAAACTGTCGTAGTCTTCGGCCTGAGCCATGCTTGAAACGGTGTAGAAGGATCTGTTCTGGAACCATTACTGCTGCTTCATCAATGATGTCTGGTTCCGCTTCGTCTTTGACCTCTGAAGGGGGTGGACCTGCATATGGCTTTAACCAACTGACATGAAATACATCGTGCATAGTCCAACTCGGAGGTAGCTTTAACTGCATAGACACCTCATTAATCTTTTTCCGGATAGGGAATGGTCCGAAGCTCCTGAAAGACAACTTTGGGCATCGCTTGCCCACCTGCTTTAATCTTTGCTTCATAATCCGAAGATATACCCAATCTCCTTCTGAAAACTTCATGTCCCTTCGGTCTTTATTGGCCTGTCGAGTGTAGGCCTCTTGCGCTTTAGCCAATATGTCTTTGACGGACTCTAGGATCTCCTGGTAAGACTCCGTCACTCTGTTCGCCTCCGGTACGGAAGACGAAGTCCTGGTTAACAACGACTGGAAAGGCCTTCCAAACGCTGCCTCATATGGAGTCCTGCCAATAGCTGAAGAAAAAGAGTCATTCAAAACAGCTTGAACTAAAGGCAAAAACGATTCCCACTTACCTTGCTGATCGTGGACATAACACTTCAGCACATCAAAGGCCAACTGGTTGTATATCTCTGTCTGGCCATCTGTCTGTGGGTGGAATGCACTGGAAAAATTCAACTTAGTACCAAAATTATCAAACAATGCCCTCCAAAAATGACTGGTAAACTTGGCATCTCGGTCTGACACTATGGTCCTAGGAATCCCACCAATCGGGTACCAATGCCGAATGAATAGCTGGGCAACATCCTCGGCGGTCACATTGGCCCTGCAAGGAATAAGCATCACAAATTTGCTGAACCTGTCAACAATAGTCAAACACTGTGTATTACGCTTACTCGGACTGGGAGGCAGATTTGTGACAAAGTCCATCGAAATGTCTTGGAAAGGACCCTCAGGAATTGGCAAAGGCTGTAACAACCCTATCTTCTTTCCACGAGGAGCTTTCACCTTTTGACAAATGTCACAGCGTTGTACATAGGTAAACACATCACGCCTCATCTTTGGCCAATAGTATTGCCGTTCTAATTTCTCCAGAGTCGAATTCATGCCCCTGTGACCACCTGTAATGGCGTCATGGGCATCATGGAGAAGAGCTGCCCGGAATGATTTCATGACACATAGTCGGCCTTTGTAGTAAAGCCAACCATCGCGTATCAGAAAATGGCATGGTCCTGTGGCATCCAATGCCTGTTCCCACTGTGTACCGAATTCCTCGGAATCCGCGTACGTGTGCTTCATGTCTTCTAGTCCTGTACCAACAAGGTCTAGTCTAGTGGTCTGAATCGTAGATACTTGTCCCTTCCTGCTCAAAGCATCGGCCACTGGATTGGCCTTTCCTGGAAGGTACTCAATCATGCCACCAAACTGCTGGAATATCTGACTCCAGCGGTGCTGTCGATCACTCCACTGTGCACTGGGCATCGTCTGAATCCAGCGCAATGCCTGATGGTCAGTGCGAACCTCGAAGTCACGGCCATACAGAAAATGTTTCCAATGTTTCAAGGCCTGTATGACTGCTAGGAGTTCACGATCATAGACTGAGTAGTTCTTTTCGGCGGGCAGTAACTTACGAGACATGTAAGCTACCGGATGACCATTCTGTTGCAATACACCTCCAATTGCGATGTTACTCGCATCGGTGATCACCTGAAATGATTCGTCCCACGAGGCAAGGGCTAGACAAGGCGCTTCTGACAAAGCCACCTTGAGGTTCTGGAATGCCTCCAACGCTCGTGGAGTCATTCGAATCTTTTGCCTCCTTGTTTTCACTCCCTTTAGCAGATCGGTGAGGTCTGCCGAGAGATCAGAAAACTTATCAATGTGGGTGGAATATGCCTGGCATATACCCACAAATGATCTAATGTCATAAGCAGTCTGAGGTACTTCCCAGTTAACAATCTCGGCCACTTATATCCCAAGTAATGTACCTGGAACAGATAAAATTCTGACTTCTTTTCATTGATATAGAGCTCGTTGCTTTCCAGCAACTTAAGGACTTTCTCCACATCAATGTCATGCTGCTCAACTGTAGCTGAAAATATGAGTATGTCGTCCAGAAATATGAACACACACACTCCAATCAACTCCCGGAAAATACGCATCATCATGCGGTTAAATGTAGCTGGGGCGTTCGTCAAACCAAATGGCATGACCACAAATTCATAGTGGGCCCGTTCTGTACGGAAAGCTGTCTTGGGGATGTCCCCCTCAACAATCCGAACCTGGTGGTACCCACTCTTTAAATCCAATTTAGAGAACACCTTAGCTCCATTCAGCCTCTCGAGAATGTAGTCAATTCGAGGCATCGGGAATCGGTTCTTGATAGTCAGCTTGTTGAGTGCACGATAATCGACACACAACCGAGAAGACCCATCTTTCTTCTTGACAAATAAGATCGGTGCTGCAAATGGCGACACGCTGGGGCGGATGAAGCCAGCTTGCAACAATTCTTGGAGTTGGCGGTCCAACTCCGATTCCATTGCCTTAGAAAGGCGATACGGAAACTTGCTCGGGGGTTCCGAGCCTGGGAGGAGGTCTATCTTGTGATCCTCCGGTCTGGACGGGGGGAGTTGGGGAGGGAGACTGCCCCGAAGAAAAATCTTCTGGAACTTTTCATGGGGAACCGAGTACTTCTCGGAAGCACTGGCCACCGTCTGGGCTGTCTGGATGTAAATCATCGCACACTGTGCGCCTTTCCGGACTGCTCGCTTAGCCTGCAAGTGGCTTATGAGCGGAAAGTTTGGAATACCTGGCTCACACTTAATGGTCACCGGGGTGTTTGACACATTCCGATCAATCTGGAACGTGTGCTTGTCCCACTTGACATCAGGAAGAAACTTGTGGAACCACTGGATACCCAAAATTATGTCTGCTCCTACAAGAGGGGCAACCATAAAGTCACGCACAAACTCTATGCCCTGAATCACTAATTTAGCACCTAGAGCTTCATACTTGACGCTCGTTGTCATACCTGTGCTAAAACCCTCAACTTGTTTGTCCACCGGAGTTAGCTCGAAACGGGCACGCCTAGCGGCCTCTTCCGTGATCACATCCTCCGTGCTGCCACTGTCAAACAAGACAACGACTCTCTGGCCACCTATGTAGCCAAAGGACTTGAGCAATTCGTTGCGCTCATACTCCTGGTCATGGGCGCCCTTCTGCTTATCTTCGAGCTCCCGGCTAATAATTGCTCCAACTGAAGCACCGGGGGTGGAAGAACTAGGGGTAGCCGCTGGGGTCTGTGTGGGAGCTGTGCTCACCACGGAAGCTGTGGAGGCGGCGGCGGCCTTTGGAGGTTTCTTCGGACAATCCCGAGAAGTATGTCCTTTTGTGTGACAAAAGTAACATCTACCCTCCTTCCTGTACTGAGCAAGCTCCTCAGCACTCAACTTGCCACCTGTCTTGCCTGCCTCCGCTTTCTGGTCTGGAGTAAGCTTAGACGCATTGTTCGAGTTCTTGGAGCCAGAGGCTCCCGGGCTCTGTCCTGGGGAAGACCCCGTCTGGTTCTGGCTTTTGCCCCCCCGAAGCGTTAGCCTTGGGAGAAGCCGGCTGGGAAGTCTTGGGCTTGCCACCATTGTGTTTCATTTCTGCACTCTGCGCAAGCGAGAGTGCGTCCTCAAAGGTGGCTGGTCTAAACATACGCACCTCCCATTGGATGTGCGTGTCCAGGCCATACAAAAACTGCCCTTTCTTGTCCGCATCAGATAAGCCTAATTGTAGACACAAGGTCGAAATTCTATTGGCAAACTGAAGGACTGGTTGCGCATTCTGACGCGCACCCCTGAACTCGTCTTCGAGTCGCTCAAGGTAGTGGGGCGGTAGAAACCGCTGCTTAAGGTCACGGACGAACTCGTCCCACCCATAAGCTGCCATACCTGATCTGGTGTGGGCATGAGCCCACTGAGTCCACCAAGGAATGGCCTCACCTTCCAAATACCAACTGGCTAAGATCACTTTGTCAATATCTGATTTCCTAACTGCGGCAAAGTAAGCTTCAAATTGATGTAACCATGAATACAGAGTAGTGGGATCGAGTTTACCATTATACTTACTGAAATTCATTTTCTCGGGAAAATGATTCGAGGGCGCTGCTGGTGTCAATCTGGCGTCCAAAGCTCTGAGGTAACGCTCGTGTTCCACTCGTCCCATGGCTTCGTCTTCTCGTTGTCGAATCTCCAATGCACGCATCTGCATCTCAAGCAAGGAGCTTGGCTGCGGCTGTGACCCCTCGAAAGGGTCCCTGTGACGAGGATCTGGTATCTGGGGTACGGAAGGAGAGGGAGGAGGAGATGGAAAACGCGACGCTGGAGAGCGAGAACGCTCCTCCAGAGCCAAAATCCGCGCCTTCTGCTCATCCAACTTGGTTGTCTGGTCTGCGATTGCTCGCATCATCTGCTGGAACATGTCTTGTACACTCAAGCCGTTTGCCCTCGCTGGGCTGCTTGGGGCCCCATCTCTACATGCAAACTACATGCCTACAGAGGCCTGGCATTCAGTTGCAAACCAGATACACAGCACATCTGACATCATTCCAGAGGGAGACTCACAGCGCGGATTGGCACTGCTTCATGTGCAGGACAATGCACACCTGACCTTGGACTCATGTGCAGGACAATGCACACCTGACCTCGGACGACTGAGATGGATCCCTGGCTGACTCGTCCCGGACTGGGCTCACATGGGACCAGTTCACCATCCCAGGTCCTGCACCTTCTGTACAGAAATGTCTACGTGGCATCCAAGTGCGGGATGCACGTGACATCCCCTTCTGCTTAACTTGACGGAAGCTGCATAGCCTCCAAATAATCCGTCAATAAAGCCGGATAGTCTTCGAAAAATTCTTTGTCGAGCCATACCGCTTCATGAGTTCCTCGGTCCTGAAACTTCGTGAGAAACTGTCGTAGTCTTCGGCCTGAGCCATGCTTGAAACGGTGCAGAAGGATCTGTTCTGGAACCATTACTGCTGCTTCATCAATGATGTCTGGTTCCGCTTCGTCTTTGACCTCTGAAGGGGGTGGACCTGCATATGGCTTTAACCAACTGACATGAAATACATCGTGCATAGTCCAACTCGGAGGTAGCTTTAACTGCATAGACACCTCATTAATCTTTTTCCAGATGGGCAGTATGTGGAGAATATGGATGAAGCTTATCGGAGAGTTAAGTTGGCACTCCAGAAAACTCAGTAGAAGCAAAAGAAAGCAGCAGACCGTCACAGACGTGCATTAGAGTTTGCATTGGGTGATTGGGTTCTTTTGCGATTTGAAAAGGCTAGACTCAAGAAGATGAAGGGTAAAGAGCGCTTATTCCCTAAGTTGAGCATGCGTTATTATGGGCCTTTTCAGGTATTGGAAAAGATTGGTGAGGTGGCCTATCGCTTGAAGCTACCAGATCGCTGGAGGATTCACAATGCATTTCATGTGAGTCTCCTTAGACCTTTCCGTGGGGATGTGCCTGGGGATGTATTAGATGAGGCTCAGTCGGAAGTTGAGGAACTTGATGAGGTTCTTATTCCAGAGCAGATACTGGCATATAAGGAAAGAAAGGTATGAGGTAAAGTTTCCCGTCGCTATCTTGTGAAGTTCAAGAACTATTCACCGATGGATGCGAAGTGGATGGAGGAAGGTGACTTAACAGATTCACCTCAGGTTTTGCAGCTTTATCTCGATGCCTTTGAGTTGGAGCCGACTCTTGTTATGACTCATTCAGGTTCAGCAGAGCATGGGTCTGGAGCATTGCCTGATGCTCAAGAGGGGGGTAGCACCTCCACTCCCTTGACACAGACAGGCTCAGATCACATCTAGAGGTCGCATGGTGCAGTTTTTTGTCTCCGAAGGTACTGATGGCTGACATTACATTTGTTTATGGGACTTCTGTGATATATGTGTACTAGTCACGTTGGATGTTGTGGTTGTGTATGGTTCACAGTGGTATACAACTTGGACTACTACTACACCATTGGTTTGCAGTGAATGATGTTACATGTGCATGGCTTAGAGAGATTGGGACGCTGATCTTGCCATATTGTATATTTCACTTTGGATATTTTGCTGTATCACCAGAATGCAATCGAGGACGCTTGTCATTTTTCAAGAGGGGGGTATGTCATGACCCTGTGAAAATGGAACAGCACAAGTGTGGGCATGGTGGTTGCTGAGCAAAAATATTAAATGATTCACATTTGGGGTGCCCGCACAAAGAGAATGATGTGTGGACATCTCCAGGTGTGAAGGGGGACCAAGAACATTAATATAATTAATGTTTGAATCATGGGTGGCCCCTAGGAAACTTTAATAAACATTAAAGTTGGGAGCCTAGGATAATTTTGGAGAGAGGCCACTCCGCTTTTGGAGTTACACGCCTCTCATCTCTCTCTTTCTTGCTTTTGTGAATACATGCAAGAAACCTGCGTGGAGGAGAGGAAGAGTCGACTGGACTGGTTGCTGCTGTCAAAATATGCAGCGGAAATGATAACCAAACTTGGGTAGACAAGAGCAAGTAGACTGCAGAAAATAAACAGCACAAGAAACACAGAGAGATAGGTGTGTAAACTCTTCTCTATACACAAGATCCCGAGAAAACTGAATGAATGAGTGGTGGGGACAAGGGGCCTATATATATGTCCCTGGGAGAGCAGTCGGCCAGCATAAAAAGTGCCCACGACTGCTGAAAAGGTGCCCACGACTGCAGAAATGCAGTCGGCCAGCAGAGAAGTGCCCACGACTGAGAAAGTGCAGTCGGCCAGTAGTCCAGTAGCCCACGACTCATTTGTATGCAGTCGGCCAGCACTGGAGTGCTCCTGCCACCCTCTGGCAACCTTCCCCACCACTAGAAAAAATGGAAAAAAATAGGGAAAAATACGGGGAGTGTGGAAAAATGATAAAACACCTTATACAGGGCGGGCACACCCACAACAGAGGCCTTGGTGTATAAATATAGACAGGAGATGACTTCTAACACCCCCTCTCAGCTCCTGGCTGTGAAACCAACCCAAAGGAGCTGGAGTGCCGCCTGAGCGTAGCCTGAGGTAGAGACTTCGTGAAGAGGTCCGCCGCATTGTCCTCCGTCGAACAATAGAGTAGCAAGATGTCACCAGCCAAGATCTTCTCACGTACAAAGTGATACTGTATCTCTATATGCTTGGTCCGGGCATGGAAAACCGGGTTCCGAGCAATAGCTATACAACTCTGGTTATCGCACTGGATGACTGTGGGCTCCCTCTGTGGAAACCCAATCTCGCCTAGCAGCCTCCGCAACCATACAACCTCACAAGCAGCACCACAAGCAGCCCAATACTCTGCCTCTGTCGAAGAAAGGGCAATAGTTGGCTGCCTCTTGTTGCTCCAAGAAACTGCTCCTGAGCCGAGGGTAAAACTGTATCCTGAAGTAGATCTCCTCGTGTCTGGATCTCCTCCCCAATCTGAGTCACTCCAACCTTGGAGCTTGACTCCATTCCCTCCTGTGTAAAAGAGTCCTAGATCCTTCGTACTCTGTAGATACCGCAAGATCCGCAATCCTGCGTCCCAATGAGACTTCAATGGCGTCTGCATAAAAGAGCTCAACAGCCCCACGGAGAAGCTCAAGTCCAATCTGGTGTTCAGCAACCAGATCAATGAACCAACCAACTTCCGGTACTGCGAGGCATCAATTGGCTCACAAGGATCTGTAACGGTTAACCTTGTGTTCGGGTCCATCGGCGAAGTGATAGGCTTGCAGTTCTCCATCCCAAAGGCCTCAGGCAACTCATGAACATACCGCTGCTGAGAGACGAAAAACCCCCTCTGGGTCTGCCAGATCTCCAATCCCAAAAAGAAGTGGAGTAAGCCTAAGTCGGTCATCTCAAACTCCTTTGACAAGGTAGCCTTTGTCACTCCAATGTGCTCCACATGACCGCCGGTGATAATGAGATCATCCACATAAAGGATGATAAGCGTGACCATGCCGCGTTCCCGAAAGAGATACAGGTTCGGATCTGCAACCGATCTCTGAAATCCAGTCCGAATAAAGAAGGAATCAATCTTCTGATTCCAAGCCCAGGGAGCCTGCTTAAGACCATACAAGGCCTTATGTAACCTGTAAACCATCCCTTCTAATCCTGGAACAATAAAGCCTGGAGGCTGCTCAACGTACACCTCCTCCTGCAGGTCACCATTAAGGAACGCAGATTTTACATCCATTTGATACACGGGCCACCTCTGAGAGGAAGCAAGGGCAAGAACGGTCCGAATCGTGGACATCCGCGCTGTCGGTGCAAAGGTATCCTCGTAGTCGATGCCTGGCCGCTGAGCATAACCTTTAGCCACAATCCTGGCTTTGTGTTTGTCCACCGACCCATCAGACGCGTATTTGGTCTTAAAGACCCATTTGACACCAATGACTGACCGCTTCGACGGCCTCGGTACCAACTCCCAAGTGTTGTTCTTCTAGATGGCATCAAGTTCCACCTGCATGGCTTTCCTCCAAGTATCCTGTGAAAGGGCTTCCTTTACGGAAGTGGGCTCTTTATCCCGCATGATACGAGACATCAAAGCATAGTTCACCTGAAGAAGCTCCGCCGTGTTGCTTTTATCTCGGACTTGATGTGATCTTCGAGGGCCGTCCTCTGTGGTCCACTCGGAGGGTAGCTCCGTGACACCTGACTCCCGAAGGGTGTCTAACAACCACCTAGGTACTCGAACAGATCGTGGAGCCTCCTGTGGTCGCGGGGGCTCTACTCCAGCTGCGGGCTCAACCTCTTGTGATGACTGAGGTGGATCAACTGGAATGATAGTCTGGGAATCATCATCAGTCATCATCAGACTCATCTGGATCTCCAAGAAGTGGCGGCTCCTCGACAGTGGATGCTGGAACATGCTCGTCAAAGACCACATCCCGGCTGACAACAATCTCATTCCTATCTGAATCATACAACTTGTATCCCTTGGAAAGAGAGTTATACTCCACAAATATCAGCTTGCGGGGCTTGGAGTCAAGCTTCCCCCTCTGCTTTTTTTGAATATGTACATACGCGTCACTCCCAAAGACACGGAAGTGCGAGACATCGGGTTTCCTGCCAAAGTATGCCTCAAATGGAGTCATATGGGGTACTGAAGTCGTCGGAGAGCGGTTGATGGTATGGACAGCTGTTGCCACAGCCTCACCCCAAAGTGGACGAGGAAGATCACGATGCTCCAGCATGGTCCTCGCCATCTCCACCACAGTCCTGTTCTTACGTTCAACAACTCCATTCTCCGAAGGCGATCCGGTATTGGCCAATTCCCTTTTGATGCCATGATCTGCACAAAATCTGAAAAATACAGTCGAGGAGAATTCACCTCCTTTGTCAGCCCTGAGAGTCTTGACCTGAAATCCAGACTCTTTCTCCACCATCACGTGCCAATCCTTGAACCGAGCAAAAGCCTGGTCCTTCTGGGAAAGAAAGTAGACCCACGTGAATCTGGTACAATCATCAACAAGCAGCATAAAGTAGAGAGATCCTCCCAAAGATGGTATCTGCTGAGGTCCACACAAATCAGTGTGAATCAACTCCAATGGTTTCGAAGCCCGCCTGGAAGCCTGCTTCGGAAAGGATTCCCTGTGCTGCTTACCACGTATGCAAGAGTTGCAACGCCCTTGCCTACTACCAACATCTGGCAAGCCAACCACCATCTGGTCCCGGAAGGCGCGCCTCAAAGCATCCACATTTAAGTGGCCAAAACGAAAGTGCCACAAATCTCCGACCTGAGAACCTGTCAATGAGGAGAGTGCAGAGAGCTTGTAGATGCCATTCTCCACACCGCCTTCCCAAACAACTTTGCCAGTCTCTCGGTCCCTTAGAGCAACTGAATGCTCCTCAAATTCCACCCGAAAGCCAGTCTTGCATACCTCATGCACTTACAGAAGATGAAAGCCCAGAGCAGGGACATAAAGAACACGGGAAGCATGCTTGCCCCCCTTGCCGTCGGGAATAATCTCCATCCGGCCCTCACTATGTATCGGAATAGTGGAGTTATCGCCAATAAAGATACGACCTGACTGCCGTTTTAGATCTAGAAAGAAGTCACGGGATGGAGTCATGTGCCTGGAAGCACCACTGTCGAGAATCCATTCCCGGGTATCCTTTGCGGTGAAGCCAACTGCCTCCTCGCTCGAAGATGATGAAGCATCAGAGTCCACCATCTCTAAGTGCACAAATGCTGGAGTCTTGGTAGCTGAGGCTGAGGAATCAGCACTCTTCCCTGTCCGCTTAGGGCACTTCCTCCAGTAGTGGCCTTTCTCGCCACAATCATTACAAGATCTTTCGCCTTCAGTTTCTCTCGTTGTGGATGAGGCTTCTTCTCAGAAGACTTCTCCGGTGAAGCCTTCCCTTTGCCCTTGTTGTTATTCCGGCCTTTCGACCGTTGGCCAGTTAAGGCCTCTGAACCTCCGCTGTGAGGAGGGTTCGTGAAACGTTCCTCCTGGTCCAAGACCATTGGCACAAGCTCCTCCCAAGTAATGGTGCTGAGCTTGCCACTCGTGATCAACGAGGAATAGAAAGCAGAATACTGACCAAGCAGGTGGGAAAGCAAAGTGATGGCCATATCTTCAGATGATATCTCTTTCCCAGCTGCCTGCTGAAGGGGCTGCAGCTTGTTGATGTGTTCCCGCATCGTCGAAGACTTTGCAGGGTTCATAACCCGCATCTGCACTTCCAAGGAGATCCGTTTCATGGGGGATACCCTGTTATACAAAGAAGCCAAGTGCTCCCATATGCCTCTCGCCAGCGTCATGTGCTTCACATGATTGATTACTTGTGGTGTGCAATTGAGGAAAATAAACGACCGGACCCTGGCGTTGACACGATCCCACATGTGTGCCTGTGCCTCTCGGTCCTTCCTCGTCGATAGTAACTCCCCTTCCTCAGCTTCCGGCCGTGGAACCCCGATGATGATAAAATCAGCAAGGTCATATGACTCCAGCACCGACTCCATCATGACCTTCCAGATGCCGTAATTGGACCCGTCCAACTGACGATCCACTGGGAACGTGGGGAGAGTCGGAATCTTCACGTGCTTCTCAGCCATCTCTAGTAAATCTGCCATCGCGGAGAGTAGCCTGAAAGGGTGGGTGGGTGGGAAAAAAAATCTGAAAACCTGCAAGTGGCTGTCCAGCACCTTAGCCCGCCTTCCTCTTGCACCTTCTCTTCCCGTACAGCCCAAAACAGTCCACCAATCAGCAGCCTAACGCTCCCCCTCTTGCTCAGAAAAACTCCCAAGATCTATCTCGAGCCTAGGGCTCTGATACCATGTCAGAATATGCAGCGGAAATGATAACCAAACTAGACTGCAAAAAATAAACAGCACAAGAAACACAGAGAGATAGGTGTGTAAACTCTTCTCTATACACAAGATCCCGAGAAAACTGAATGAATGAGTGGTGGGGGCAAGGGGCCTATATATATGCCCCTGGGAGAGCAGTCGGCCAGCATAAAAAGTGCCCACGACTGCAGAAAAGGTGCCCACGACTGCATAAATGCAGTCGGCCAGCAGAGAAGTGCCCACGACTGAGAAAGTGCAGTCGGCCAGCAGTCCAGTAGCCCACGACTCATTTGTATGCAGTCGGCCAGCACTGGAGTGCTCCTGCCACCCTCTGGCAACCTTCCCCACCACTAGAATAAATGGGAAAAAATAGGGAAAAATACGGGGAGTGTGGAAAAATGATAAAACTTCTTATACAGGGCGGGCACACCCACAACAGAGGCCCTGGTGTATAAATATAGACAGGAGATGACTTCTAACAGCTGCTGTGTGTGAGAAAAACAGGCCGTACAGAGTTGTACGACTTCAGGTACAAGTGTACGACTGCAGGTACAGGTGGCGCTGACAGGGTACCGTACAACAGGTACTGGCGGCTGCAGGCGGCTGTCAGTTGTGCAGATTCAGGCGGCGTAGGTAGGTACAGCTGTAGGTACAGTCCACGTGGCAGCTGTACGATTGCAGGTACAGTTGTACGGACAGAGCAGGGTCTGGCGGCGCTGGTACAGTCTGCCCTGGCAGGAATAGACAGCCGGCGGCTGCTGTGCAAGTGCTGTCCTGTACGGTACAGGTGGCTGCAGAGACTGTTGCAGGCAGAGATTTTATCAGAGTTTATTTGGTGCAACAGTCAAGTGGTTGCAGGGGGAAGAGTACAGACAGTCGTTGTCAAGTATAGACTGGTACGAACTGTCCCACGAGTGCAGAACCACGTGCTGATTTGGTAAGCTCTGAACTTGTCCATCATTCTTTCTTTCCATTGGCTTATGTCTGCTCCAGACTTGTGTTATCTGGCCCCTTGTGAGAGGAGGGGTATGGCAGATTGAAAGGGTGGAAACAGAGATTGGACAGTGGATGTATGTTTGTGCTGAGTTGTGGAACCATGTTCATGGGATATGCCAGATGTGTGCTCAAGGCTGCCCGGCTGAATTGTCTTGGCTGATCAGAGGGAAGCACAGAGTGTTGCTTTTGTGGGACACAGATCTGTGTGTGAATCCTCTGTGCTAAGAGGTCTTGTGGGCTACCAGATTGGACATACATGTGTATTCTCCTGGCTGGCTTTGTTGTACTCAGCTTTACATCTTTTTGAATTTGAATAAAGAAATACCGAAAGGGGCGCCAAGCTTTGGGGCCAACAGGTGTCGTTCTCATTTCAGCTTTGGGGCACTCTAGCTCCAGTTAAATTTGTTATTTTTATTTGGACTACAAGTGGAAGGGTGACTGCTAGTCTACCGCACTTTGGTTTCTACCAGAGGCCGGTTTCACAGTCCGTGTTGTGAGTCTCCCTCTGGAATGATGTCAGTGACTGTGTATATGTATGATACTGGATGCCAAAGCACTGTGTAGACAGTTAGGGTTTGCATTTAGGAAAAGGGGCCAGCGCATAGGGCTACCCCAGGAACTCATGTGGGCATGGGGAAAGCATAAGACAATCCCCATTAAGGGCCAGGAAGGCCTTGGCTGTACCCACCAGCCATTGGTAGGTCATGGGAAGGCTGTAGGACAGCCCTAGGGGCTTTGCAAGGATAACCGACTAGTTATCCAGCCCTAGGAGGGTTGTAGGGCAAGTGTGGGGCAGCCCATACAGGCTGCTCAGCCTACAGTACAGCATGCACACAGTGCCTAGCCCCTTTTTCCATGCGCCTAAGTGCCAAGCAGCCATTTGATCATGCGCATAAGTGTCCAGCCTAGTGTGGAGTATTGCGTAGCATTTATTACACTTTTTAATGTATTTATTCAGTCATGGGGCAGATTTGAGACAGCCGACTGCTGTAAACCAGCCAACTGGCTGTCTAGAGGGGTATAAATACCCATGCCTCAGTTCAGTTCATTCATCTCATCATTTGTCAAGTGCTGAAGCTGAAGCAAGAGCCAGGACAGCCTAGATCAAGCTAACGTAGAAGGGGTGAAGGATCGCAGGTCAAGGGCAGAGATTCCTCTCAGCCAAGAAAGGTTCAATCAGTCTTTTATTTCAGTATTTTACATCATTCTAATAAAAGCAAATACACCATTCGTGGTGGGGACCCTACAGAGGGTATTCGGGACCCAATACTTCAGTACTTTTTCATTTTGTTGGGATGACAGAGGATAACCCACACAGGTACATTGATTTGTCTCATAGGCCGAGTTCGGTCTTTTGGAAGACGTTAATAAAATCTTTCTTTCTTTCTTTCTTTCTTTCTCCCCCCCCCCCCCTCCCCCTCTCTCTCTCTCTCTCTCTCTCTCTCTCTCTCTTTTGGAAGACATTAATAAAATCTTTCTTTCTTTCTTTCTACAGCGGCCGGGATCAGGAGGGCTGACATGCTTCCCACATGGGGGTCATACACGGACCGGAGGCACGGTGGTAGACTACATTATGGGGTCTTTGGAGGCATCACAGCTTGTCACCTCATTCTCCATTCCACCTTGTCCTATTGGGGCAGATCATACATACTTGGCATTTTCACTAGCCGGATCACCAGTATCACCAGCCCCCCACGTACCGACACCACACACTACCATCTACTTCACACATGACATGGCTGACATATACACTGGCAGAGTAGAGGATGGGCTCCTACTCATGGATCCCCTGGCATCTATGGATACCATTACAGCCCAGCTGGCATCACTCCTACACACGGCTGCAGTACAGAGCTTCCCACATCGTGTACACTCAGGAGAGCCTGCGAGACCTGGGACTATGCCCCATAACAGATGGTATGATGATGAGTGCAGAGCCCTATACTCACGGCTCCGCATGCAGAGAGCCTTGGGAGCCATCACAGAGCAGGAGTCGAGGAGAGAGATGAGGAGACTTACTCGCCGCAAAAGGCGGGCCTTCGCAGAGATACAGGAGCTAGAGATCTTTCATTTCTTCATGAGTAGAGATAGCCCTGTCTCATGGCGGCACTTCAGAGAGCCCCGGACCCCGACACCTATTTGCAGACCCACAGACATGGCACACATATGCAGAGGGTCTATACCATGCCCCACAGCAGCCACCTATACCTCAGCCACAGGAGCCTCGACCTACCACAGCTAGCTTCTTTACCCACTCGATGGTACAGGAAGCTATCCGCCGCCTACAGCATGGACGGGCCGCCGACCATATGGGCCTGAAGGGTGAGCATCTCATATATGCAGTAGATTCTTTAGCTCCTTTTCTTGCACACCTGTTTAACAGGGCACTAGCAGAGGGTTTGCCTGCGGAGTGGACGATGCACACCATTGTGCCGATTCACAAAACAAGGGATATGCTCGATCCGAGCAACTATAGGACGGTTATGGTTGGCCACGTGCTGGCTAAACTATATGGTGCAGTGCTGGAGCAAGAGCTTAGCTTATATGCTGAGCGAGCAGGTTTACGCTCATCAGGGCAGGTAGGCTTCAGGAGAGCTTTCTCTACCACTGACCATGTATTCACTTTGAGATGTATGATTGATCAGGCCAGAGTGAGGAAGAGAAAGCTCTATTGCTGCTTTGTGGATTTCCGCAAGGCATTTGACACAGTACCACGAGAGAGGCTCTTTCAGCGCCTGCAGTCTCTTGGCATACCAGCAGATATGACATGGGGCATCTATGCATTATATGAGCAGGTTTTTGGGCGAGTCAGATGTCTAGGAGGTATGTCCGAGACTATTGCTAGCACCATTGGTGTGAAGCAAGGATGCCTACTTTCCCCCATGCTATTTGGGTTATACATTGATGAGGTGGCTGACTTCATTACACGGGGAGGCAGAGATGGAGTTGATTTAGCAGGTACCTCAGTACATATTATGCTCTATGCTGATGATATTGTATTAGTGTCTGAGTCCCCAGGTGGTCTACAGCAGCATCTACATGCACTCGATGATTTCTGCACACAGAGGGGTCACCTTGGGAAAACCAAGGTTATGGTCTTTCATACATCGAGATAGGGCAGGAGTCAGCTGACATTCACTCTCGCAGGATGCCAGGTGGAGGTGGTGACATCATACGTGTACCTAGGGGTTACCTTCTCTGCAGCAGCCACACGCTTCACCATGGGTTCAGCAGCCAGAGCTAGATTGACACGGGGATATGCAGCATTGGCTATGCTAGAGAGACAATGCCACCAGGCGCATTTTCAGGAGCCCCGGACGAAGGGGTGGCTATTTGACACATTAGTCACATCGGCATTGATGTATGGAGCAGCAGTATGGGCGCCAGGCCTTGCTACCCATTGGTGGACATAGATAGAGAGACCATAGGCCCTCATGATGGCACGCATGATACGCAGCAAACCGTCAGTACCTCATGACATTATCCGAGTAGAGTTTGCTGCGCCTCCTATGATGGTAGAGGCCATATTTCAGTCTATATGCAGATTTAGAGAGATGCCACAGGACAGATTATCATACAGAGCTTTTCAGGCATCTAGACAGTTGGTTGAGGCAGGAGACAGAGGATCATGGTATGCACATGTCACACATTGGTTCTCATAGCATGGCCTAGACATGGATCATCTACCACCATTCCAGTATGACAGGGATGCACCACATATCCGTCTCTCTCATAGTGAGAGGAACAGAGTATTGAGACAGGATCTATGGCAGCTCTATACACGAGAGACATGGATATCGCCTACACAGCCTCTTCCACCGAAGATGCTATACTACTGAGATCACTTCATGAGTATCACTGATGATGGATTTATAGAGAGGCCTAGATACATGGAGGGCTTTTTACCACACGGCTCCCGAGTGGCTATTTGTCAGCTCAGAGTTTCATCACACCGATTGGAGACTGAGACTGGCAGAGCAGCACGGATCCCCCGAGAGGAGAGGGTATGCAGATTGTGCAGAGAGGAGGTGGAGAGTGAGGAGCATTATGTATGCAGATGTAGAGCATATACAGCCATGAGAGAGAGATATCCCATTTTATTCAGAGAGCCACATTCCCTACGCCAGATCTTTGAGGCAGCAGACCAGCGCATACTGGGGAGATACATTCTAGACATACAGCGCCACAGAGAGACATTATTACAGGCTCAGACAGCTCCAGAGGGGGGGCGACAGACACAGATTACTACATTTTTTCAGAGATCCATCCCCCTCCCAGCCCCTACACGGCAGGGAATTACTCCAGAGAGCAGAGACACTTAGAGCCCGCAGGAGACAGAGGACACCTGGCTTTCGGACACCATGCCTATACCAGAGAGAGATGACAGAGATCAGAGCTCAGTTTCACAGAGAGGGTGCGGAGCGACTGGCTCGCTTCAGAGCACACCCAGGCATGTTCTTCAGGGAGCTGTGGACACCCCCTTCACTGATGTATACCATTTTATACCCCCAGTATGGTACAGGATGGAGCTAGCTAGGTTGCATATCATGATTGTATACTCCATGCATATAGCTTTGCATTCTCCTAGTAGTAGAGCTCCATCCCCTGCACACCCAGATTCAGCTTTTTTTTGTTCAGTACTTTTTTATTTTGTTGGGATGACAGAGGATACCCCATACAGGTACTCCGATTTGTCTCATAGGCCGAGTTCGGTCTTTTGGAAGACGTTAATAAAATCTTTCTTTCTTTCTCTCTCTCTCTCTCTCTCTCTCTCTCTCTCTTTCTTTTTCTCTTTCTCCTTCTTTCCTTCTCGCTGCCCACCTTTTCCGTTGCCCACCTCTCCTACTACTCACATACACACTTGTGCACCTATTGCCCACCTGCGCACCTTAGTTGTAGGGTAGGGTTGTAACCCATCCCCAAGCAGGTAAGGGCTTGCACATCATGGGGGTGGGGTTCGTGAAGAGCAACCTCTCAAACAGTTCAGCAGTTTGACATGGCCAGCAAGAAAACCTTCTCCGAAACCCTTATCTCCCCTCCTACCAAACCCAATGAAAAACCATCACCATGGGAGCGGTACCTCTTGAGCATGATTCAACATCTTCAGCAAACAAATTCAGCCTTGCAAAATGAACTACTTCAGACAAAACAACATCTTTCAACCCTGGAGAAACAGATTAAGGAACAACAACACGAAAAAGAAAAGAGGGAGGAAATCACACAGGTAAATTTACTTGATCCACAGCCTAAAGAAATTCTCATTAAAGAAGTACTATCACAGATTAATGAAGAGAACGAGCAGCAATGGATTGCAAAAGAAATTAGGGTGGTTGGTTTGTCAGAGGGTTGGGAACAGGTGGAGGTATTGGAGGACGAGGAGATTGCGAATGATACTTATGTCCCGGAATGCGAGATTCTACAAAGAAAGCTGTGCAGAGCTATCCCTTTCATCGACATTGGAGATCCCTCAGTGGCAATCAAAGGAAAACATGTGGTTTTGAGGTATGGCAGCTTATGTGTGGGATGAGTTTGTCCGCGACCTTAAGTAGCGCCCCACTACCTTGAGTGACTTGAAGATGAGTTCAGGGGAGCGCGTCAGAACGTGCAACTAGTCCTTCAGTTTGCTAATAGAATTTTGACTTTATGTTTGCAATTAGGCTTTTCTGATTCGGACAAGAAAAGGCAGTTTTTGTATGGCCTTGACACTCAAATTCAATGGGAGGTGTGTATGTTTAGGCCAGCCACCTTCGAAGATGCACTCTCGCTTGCGCAGAGTGCAGAAATGAAGTATAATGGTGGCAAGCCCAAGACTTCCCAGCTGGCTACTCCCAAGGCTACCGCGTCGGGGGGGAAAGGCCAGAGCCAGACGGGGACTTCCCCGGGACAGAGCACGGGAGCCTCTGGCTCCGAGAACTCAAACAATGTGTCCAAGCTTACTCCAGACCAGAAAGTGGAGGCAGGCAAGACAAGTGGCAAGTTGAGTGCTGAGGAGATTTCTCAGTACAAGGAGGGTAGGTGTTTCTTTTGTCATACAAAAGAACATATTTCTCAGGAGTGTCCTAAGAAGACTACCGCTCCAAAGACCGCCGCCGCAGCCTCCACAACTTCCGTGGTGAGCCCAGCTCCCACACAGACCCCAGTGGCTGCCCCTAGTTCTTCAAATCCCAATGCTTCAGTTGGAGTAATCATTAGCCGGGAGCTCGAAGATAAGTAGAAGGGTGCCCATGACTAGGAGTATGAGCGCAACGAATTGCTCAAGACCTTTGGCTACATAGGTGGCCAGAAAGTCTGTTGGTCATGACCACTCCCGGCTAGTTCAGGTGTGAACACAGCTTACTCACGGGCACTTTTTCCGTGTGACACTGGACCCAAGTTTTTTCCCCGTGTGAACACACTTATGTGTGTTGGGCACCTCACCCTAGGCTACTTTATGTACTAACAATATTATAATATTATTGAGTATATCTTTTCCGGTACTCTCACGTTTCTCTGTGCTTGAGGTTGTGTGCATGTGTATGTGTGTGCAGGCTAGCTTCCCTCCTACCCAGGGTTAGTTCCGTACGTCGTACGATTTCAGTCGTACGTACCTGTTGTACGGTACGGTACCGTACGGATTCGTACGATACCGCACGTTTTTTTTTTTTTTTTTTTTTTTTTGGCAGTGGTGTTGTTGCGTGGAGCAATTTCAGTCTTCTAGAGAGCCATTCATTGCCCTTTGCAGTGTTGTTGTTGCGTGGAGCAATTTCAGTCTTCTAGAGAGCCATTCATTGCCCTTTGCAGCCTATAGGGAGTTGTTTGTCAGGAGCATGTGCACTTGCCATTGCCATATTAGGCAAGTGATCATATTGCCTGATGAGGAGGAGGCAATCTTCATGGAGCTCTATAGTGAGCTTGTGGCAGCAGATACTCGCAGCACCAGGAGTCAGCATGGACGGGGCTGAGCAGTTGGAGTTCATAGGCCTCCTCCTTCGGTATCGGCAAAGGGTGGCCTTCGCACATATGTGAGACGGGGATCCTCGAGCTCCAATCCCCGCCTTCATGATGATATTCCATTGCCCCCTCATGATGATACCCCACGGCCTAGAGAGTCCTTGTTTGATGATGATGGCAACCTACTTAGCGAGAATGATCCCCAGAGTGTCTCGTCCACCTTCGAATAGTCCTCTTCAGAGAACTCTCTTGATGGACACTCTAGTAGTGATCATGTTGATGATCATGCAGATGTTGGTGATGATGTAGACTTTTGATATGTTATAGCTCTCTAGGCATTGGGCATCTATCTCCTTCTAGCCCATAGATGATGTATTGTAGTATGTAGTATCATGTATGTACGCATGTTGGCGGTCACCCATGCCATGAGTTTTTGGCCTATCCTTTTGTAGCAATTTTGTACTCTAATGGCATGATGACATTATGTTCATGGTTCTACTATTTTGTAACTTCTTGTCTACAATTTTTAAGTTTAGGAAGTATTTCTTAAAAAAAAACGTACTAATAGCGTACCGTACCTCAAAAAATTTTAAGGTACCAATTAGTACCGTATTTTATCGTACCGTACCGTACCGTACCTTTCGTACTAACTAACCATGCTCCTACCCAACATTGGTATTAGAGCTTGGCTGGGTTAGCATTAGGGTTTGCCCCCCTGCTGCCCATCAAAGCTTCAGCCTATTGTGCGTACACGCCACATTCTCCCATGTACTGCCTGATTGTACTTCTGCGTGCTGTTGTTCTACGCGCTGTTGCCACAGCCCGGTGAATTCCTCGCCAGCATCGCCGTCGCCCGGCTGTACTTGCACCGTACGTTTTGCCGCCCTATGCGCCCGACTGCATGCTGCCTCTCAGCGCTGACGCCCTGTGCGCCCTCGCTGCGCAGCGCCGCCCGTTGATTGTACCTTCGTTGCCCCAGATCTGCGTCGCCCTGCCCCAGACGTGCGCCACCCTGCTGTTCGCCGCCAAGTCTTGCTGTGTGTTGACTGAAGTGGCTGTGCTCTTTTCGACCTCGCACCTGCCGACTAAACCTGTGTGCCGACTATATGTGCTGCCTGCCTTCCAACTTGTTGAAGCCGCCCACTGCAAGCTTAGTAATTTTCTTACTGATTTTTTTTGCAATCTTTTAAAAATTCAGAAATTGCTAGAAAATTAGCAAATTAACTGCATTATTTTTGGGGCTTTTCACCATTGAGCCCTCAGCCTACAATTGCAACATTGGCATTGATTTCAGCAGATTTGGTGCGTAATTGCACTAGAAATTTGGGGATTTTGCAGAAATAGACTCGACTTTGCAGAAATTGGCACTTTTTGTAGGCAATTTTGGGTATTGTAGGCACATTTCGTTGGCATTGGAGCATTTCTCCCAAATTTTTTGGGAGTTACAGCATTATTGCAGCATTACTACTTGTTTGAACACACTTGTGACCACCATGTCTGGGAATACTGGTGATTTATTTGGTATGCTTTCCGTTGAGGATAAGTTGGATGGCACCAACTATCCTATGTGGGCATACATGATGAAACATGTACTTGTTGCAAAGAATTTGTTGGTTTATGTATCAGGGGCTGATGTCAGGCCGCACGAGCAGCAAGTACTTCAGGAACCATGGATGCAGGTGATGATGTATCTTCAGGTGGTGCTACATCTTCTGTACCTTTGCCACCCACTCCAGAACAGCTGAGATGGGATGCCAAGGATGCTCAAGCACATGCTTTGATTGCCCTCTTATGCAGAAGAAGGCAGGTTATACCGCACATTCGTTCATGCACTTCTTCTAAGGGTGCATGGGATGTACTTGGTTCTTTGTATCAGGTTCCCAATGAGGCCCGTGTTGCCTATCTTCGCAAGAAGATTGAGTCTGAGCATATGGATGAGGGTGACTCAATGGACAAGTTCCTTACCCGCATCAAGGATTTGCGAGAGCAGCTCATCAATATTGATGAGGTCATTCCAGATGGTTCACTTGTATCTACAGTGCTTCAGGGTTTGCCAGAATCCTATCAAGGTTTTGCTACTACTCTTCGTCTACTCAGGTGAAGGGTAATCCAAACTTGTATACCTTTGATGAGTTGGTGACTCTGTTACTGCAGGAGGAGTAGTCTCGTTCTAATAGGACCACTATGCTTTCTGCTGATCAAGCATTTGGTGCCTTTGATCGAAACAAAGGTAAATCTGGGGCTTCATCTAGTGGTAAACCTGAGGGCAAACCACATGCCCATTCAGATTCTACCTCGTCTAAAGAGTGTGACAACAAGAAAAAGAAGAGATGCAACTATTGTAGAAAACCTGGCCATCTTATTGAGGAATGTAGGAAGCGCATTGAGAGTGAAAAGAAAAGAGATCTCTTTGCTAATTTGTAGGATTCACCTCCAGGTGGCATAGTTATGTGTGCTAATGATGCCTCTTACTCCATTAAAGGCATTGGCAATGTGGAGCTAACCCCATGTGATGGGGATAGCTTTACTTTGTGACACTTTATATGTACTAGGCATTAAGAAGAATCTCATTTCGGTTTCAGCCCTTGCATTATCTGGGTTTAAGGTTCAGTTTTCTGATCATTGTTGCTCAGTGTATGAAAGCAGAGATTCAGCTTCTCTTATGCTTTTTGGGACATTATGCAGTGGCTTGTATAGGCTTGATATGTATGACAGGAGTACTTATTCTCATGATGCTATGATTGCCTCCACATCCCGTGTGTTGAGTGACACTGAGTTATGGCATGCTCGGTTTGGTCACTTGAACTTCCCATCTCTTGTACGCTTGTTGCAGAAGCAAGGTATGGTGCATGAGCTTCCTCCTATGCAGGTTCCCTTCAAGCATGTATGTGAGGGATGCATCCGTGGAAAGATGCACAGGAATTCCTTTCCTAAAGATGGGGCTATGAGGGCTGTCCGACCATTACAGCTTGTTCATAGTGATCTTTGTGGCCCCATGAGGGCTCCATCTTTTGGAGGACACTTGTACTTCATCACGTTCATTGATGACTACACTCGGTTTTGTTGGGTGTATGGTTTAAAAATGAAGTCAGGTGCCTTTGCAGCTTTCAGAGACTTCCGTCCCATGGCTGAAAATGCTTGTGGACACAAGCTTGTCACATTGCGTACAGATCGAGGAGGGGAATATTTGTCAAATGATTTCACAGCTTACATGCAGTTACGTGGTATTTCTCTGTAATATGCGGAAACTTCGGAGAAGGATCGGTACTTCAAAACTCAGAAAACAGCACTCTTTTCGCGACGGAATTAACGCACAAACTGAAAGACGATGTGCAGAAAATAGAGAGAGAAGGGGAAGATGGAGAAGGACACAGTATTGGGTCCCAATTACCCTCTGTAGGGCCCCCACCACGGATGGTGTATTTGCTTTATTAGAATGATGTAAATCTGAAACAAATACAAAGTACTTGACCTTTTCTTGGCTGGAAAACCTGCCCTTGACCTTCAGTCCTTCACCCCTTTGCTTTAGCAATGTTCTTGGCTGTCCTGGCCCTTGGTTGCTTGGAGCACTTGGTGAATTGTGAGATGACTACAATGAATTATGGGCTGGGCTTTTATACTACTCCCTTCATGCAGTCGGCTGGCTTCAGGACAGCCTCACGACTGAGTATTTTAATAAAATACTCACACACTTTAATAAAGTGTTTTCACACTTGTTTAATGGCTGTCCAGCCTGCGCACATATTCTGGGACAGCCTCCTAACTACTGGACACCATGCGCATGGGTGTGGGACTGCCTCCCACACCTGGTCGACTGCTGTTTAGGGCTTTAAACTCTGTCGGCTGCCTGTCCAGAAGCTCTGGAGCTGGCCGACAGCCCCTCCAGCCCTTGCCTTGGCTGGTGGGCAATATCTTGGGCCCTCCTGGCCCCTTGGGGGTGGTTCTATACCTCCCCCATGCCCATGCTAATTATGCAAATGCAAATCCTTGCCCTGGGGTAGCCCTATGGGCTGGCCCCATCTCTACATGCAAACTACATGCCTACAGAGGCCTGGCATCCAGTTGCAAACCAAATACACAGCACATCTGACATCATTCCAGAGGGAGACTCACAGCGCGGATTGGCACTGCTTCATGTGCAGGACAATGCACACCTGACCTTGGACTCATGTGCAGGACAATGCACACCTGACCTCGGACGACTGAGATGGATCCCTGGCTGACTCGTCCCGGACTGGGCTCACATGGGACCAGTTCACCATCCCAGGTCCTGCACCTTCTGTACAGAAATGTCTACGTGGCATCCAAGTGCGGGATGCACGTGACATCCCCTTCTGCTTAACTTGACGGAAGCTGCATAGCCTCCAAATAATCCGTCAATAAAGCCGGATAGTCTTCGAAAAATTCTTTGTCGAGCCATACCGCTTCATGAGTTCCTCGGTCCTGAAACTTCGTGAGAAACTGTCGTAGTCTTCGGCCTGAGCCATGCTTGAAACGGTGTAGAAGGATCTGTTCTGGAACCATTACTGCTGCTTCATCAATGATGTCTGGTTCCGCTTCGTCTTTGACCTCTGAAGGGGGTGGACCTGCATATGGCTTTAACCAACTGACATGAAATACATCGTGCATAGTCCAACTCGGAGGTAGCTTTAACTGCATAGACACCTCATTAATCTTTTTCCGGATAGGGAATGGTCCGAAGCTCCTGAAAGACAACTTTGGGCATCGCTTGCCCACCTGCTTTAATCTTTGCTTCATAATCCGAAGATATACCCAATCTCCTTCCGAAAACTTCATGTCCCTTCGGTCTTTATTGGCCTGTCGAGTGTAGGCCTCTTGCGCTTTAGCCAATATGTCTTTGACGGACTCTAGGATCTCCTGGTAAGACTCCGTCACTCTGTTCGCCTCCGGTACGGAAGACGAAGTCCTGGTTAACAACGACTGGAAAGGCCTTCCAAACGCTGCCTCATATGGAGTCCTGCCAATAGCTGAAGAAAAAGAGTCATTCAAAACAGCTTGAACTAAAGGCAAAAACGATTCCCACTTACCTTGCTGATCGTGGACATAACACTTCAGCACATCAAAGGCCAACTGGTTGTATATCTCTGTCTGGCCATCTGTCTGTGGGTGGAATGCACTGGAAAAATTCAACTTAGTACCAAAATTATCAAACAATGCCCTCCAAAAATGACTGGTAAACTTGGCATCTCGGTCTGACACTATGGTCCTAGGAATCCCACCAATCGGGTACCAATGCCGAATGAATAGCTGGGCAACATCCTCGGCGGTCACATTGGCCCTGCAAGGAATAAGCATCACAAATTTGCTGAACCTGTCAACAATAGTCAAACACTGTGTATTACGCTTACTCGGACTGGGAGGCAGATTTGTGACAAAGTCCATCGAAATGTCTTGGAAAGGACCCTCAGGAATTGGCAAAGGCTGTAACAACCCTATCTTCTTTCCACGAGGAGCTTTCACCTTTTGACAAATGTCACAGCGTTGTACATAGGTAAACACATCACGCCTCATCTTTGGCCAATAGTATTGCCGTTCTAATTTCTCCAGAGTCGAATTCATGCCCCTGTGACCACCTGTAATGGCGTCATGGGCATCATGGAGAAGAGCTGCCCGGAATGATTTCATGACACATAGTCGGCCTTTGTAGTAAAGCCAACCATCGCGTATCAGAAAATGGCATGGTCCTGTGGCATCCAATGCCTGTTCCCACTGTGTACCGAATTCCTCGGAATCCGCGTACGTGTGCTTCATGTCTTCTAGTCCTGTACCAACAAGGTCTAGTCTAGTGGTCTGAATCGTAGATACTTGTCCCTTCCTGCTCAAAGCATCGGCCACTGGATTGGCCTTTCCTGGAAGGTACTCAATCATGCCACCAAACTGCTGGAATATCTGACTCCAGCGGTGCTGTCGATCACTCCACTGTGCACTGGGCATCGTCTGAATCCAGCGCAATGCCTGATGGTCAGTGCGAACCTCGAAGTCACGGCCATACAGAAAATGTTTCCAATGTTTCAAGGCCTGTATGACTGCTAGGAGTTCACGATCATAGACTGAGTAGTTCTTTTCGGCGGGCAGTAACTTACGAGACATGTAAGCTACCGGATGACCATTCTGTTGCAATACACCTCCAATTGCGATGTTACTCGCATCGGTGATCACCTGAAATGGTTCGTCCCACGAGGCAAGGGCTAGACAAGGCGCTTCTGACAAAGCCACCTTGAGGTTCTGGAATGCCTCCAACGCTCGTGGAGTCATTCGAATCTTTTGCCTCCTTGTTTTCACTCCCTTTAGCAGATCGGTGAGGTCTGCCGAGAGATCAGAAAACTTATCAATGTGGGTGGAATATGCCTGGCATATACCCACAAATGATCTAATGTCATAAGCAGTCTGAGGTACTTCCCAGTTAACAATCTCGGCCACTTATATCCCAAGTAATGTACCTGGAACAGATAAAATTCTGACTTCTTTTCATTGATATAGAGCTCGTTGCTTTCCAGCAACTTAAGGACTTTCTCCACATCAATGTCATGCTGCTCAACTGTAGCTGAAAATATGAGTATGTCGTCCAGAAATATGAACACACACACTCCAATCAACTCCCGGAAAATACGCATCATCATGCGGTTAAATGTAGCTGGGGCGTTCGTCAAACCAAATGGCATGACCACAAATTCATAGTGGGCCCGTTCTGTACGGAAAGCTGTCTTGGGGATGTCCCCCTCAACAATCCGAACCTGGTGGTACCCACTCTTTAAATCCAATTTAGAGAACACCTTAGCTCCATTCAGCCTCTCGAGAATGTAGTCAATTCGAGGCATCGGGAATCGGTTCTTGATAGTCAGCTTGTTGAGTGCACGATAATCGACACACAACCGAGAAGACCCATCTTTCTTCTTGACAAATAAGATCGGTGCTGCAAATGGCGACACGCTGGGGCGGATGAAGCCAGCTTGCAACAATTCTTGGAGTTGGCGGTCCAACTCCGATTCCATTGCCTTAGAAAGGCGATACGGAAACTTGCTCGGGGGTTCCGAGCCTGGGAGGAGGTCTATCTTGTGATCCTCCGGTCTGGACGGGGGGAGCTGGGGAGGGAGACTGCCCCGAAGAAAAATCTTCTGGAACTTTTCATGGGGAACCGAGTACTTCTCGGAAGCACTGGCCACCGTCTGGGCTGTCTGGATGTAAATCATCGCACACTGTGCGCCTTTCCGGACTGCTCGCTTAGCCTGCAAGTGGCTTATGAGCGGAAAGTTTGGAATACCTGGCTCACACTTAATGGTCACCGGGGTGTTTGACACATTCCGATCAATCTGGAACGTGTGCTTGTCCCACTTGACATCAGGAAGAAACTTGTGGAACCACTGGATACCCAAAATTATGTCTGCTCCTACAAGAGGGGCAACCATAAAGTCACGCACAAACTCTATGCCCTGAATCACTAATTTAGCACCTAGAGCTTCATACTTGACGCTCGTTGTCATACCTGTGCTAAAACCCTCAACTTGTTTGTCCACCGGAGTTAGCTCGAAACGGGCACGCCTAGCGGCCTCTTCCGTGATCACATCCTCCGTGCTGCCACTGTCAAACAAGACAACGACTCTCTGGCCACCTATGTAGCCAAAGGACTTGAGCAATTCGTTGCGCTCATACTCCTGGTCATGGGCGCCCTTCTGCTTATCTTCGAGCTCCCGGCTAATAATTGCTCCAACTGAAGCACCGGGGGTGGAAGAACTAGGGGTAGCCGCTGGGGTCTGTGTGGGAGCTGTGCTCACCACGGAAGCTGTGGAGGCGGCGGCGGCCTTTGGAGGTTTCTTCGGACAATCCCGAGAAGTATGTCCTTTTGTGTGACAAAAGTAACATCTACCCTCCTTCCTGTACTGAGCAAGCTCCTCAGCACTCAACTTGCCACCTGTCTTGCCTGCCTCCGCTTTCTGGTCTGGAGTAAGCTTAGACGCATTGTTCGAGTTCTTGGAGCCAGAGGCTCCCGGGCTCTGTCCTGGGGAAGACCCCGTCTGGTTCTGGCTTTTGCCCCCCCGAAGCGTTAGCCTTGGGAGAAGCCGGCTGGGAAGTCTTGGGCTTGCCACCATTGTGTTTCATTTCTGCACTCTGCGCAAGCGAGAGTGCGTCCTCAAAGGTGGCTGGTCTAAACATACGCACCTCCCATTGGATGTGCGTGTCCAGGCCATACAAAAACTGCCCTTTCTTGTCCGCATCAGATAAGCCTAATTGTAGACACAAGGTCGAAATTCTATTGGCAAACTGAAGGACTGGTTGCGCATTCTGACGCGCACCCCTGAACTCGTCTTCGAGTCGCTCAAGGTAGTGGGGCGGTAGAAACCGCTGCTTAAGGTCACGGACGAACTCGTCCCACCCATAAGCTGCCATACCTGATCTGGTGTGGGCATGAGCCCACTGAGTCCACCAAGGAATGGCCTCACCTTCCAAATACCAACTGGCTAAGATCACTTTGTCAATATCTGATTTCCTAACTGCGGCAAAGTAAGCTTCAAATTGATGTAACCATGAATACAGAGTAGTGGGATCGAGTTTACCATTATACTTACTGAAATTCATTTTCTCGGGAAAATGATTCGAGGGCGCTGCTGGTGTCAATCTGGCGTCCAAAGCTCTGAGGTAACGCTCGTGTTCCACTCGTCCCATGGCTTCGTCTTCTCGTTGTCGAATCTCCAATGCACGCATCTGCATCTCAAGCAAGGAGCTTGGCTGCGGCTGTGACCCCTCGAAAGGGTCCCTGTGACGAGGATCTGGTATCTGGGGTACGGAAGGAGAGGGAGGAGGAGATGGAAAACGCGACGCTGGAGAGCGAGAACGCTCCTCCAGAGCCAAAATCCGCGCCTTCTGCTCATCCAACTTGGTTGTCTGGTCTGCGATTGCTCGCATCATCTGCTGGAACATGTCTTGTACACTCAAGCCGTTTGCCCTCGTTGGGCTGCTTGGGGCCCCATCTCTACATGCAAACTACATGCCTACAGAGGCCTGGCATTCAGTTGCAAACCAGATACACAGCACATCTGACATCATTCCAGAGGGAGACTCACAGCGCGGATTGGCACTGCTTCATGTGCAGGACAATGCACACCTGACCTTGGACTCATGTGCAGGACAATGCACACCTGACCTCGGACGACTGAGATGGATCCCTGGCTGACTCGTCCCGGACTGGGCTCACATGGGACCAGTTCACCATCCCAGGTCCTGCACCTTCTGTACAGAAATGTCTACGTGGCATCCAAGTGCGGGATGCACGTGACATCCCCTTCTGCTTAACTTGACGGAAGCTGCATAGCCTCCAAATAATCCGTCAATAAAGCCGGATAGTCTTCGAAAAATTCTTTGTCGAGCCATACCGCTTCATGAGTTCCTCGGTCCTGAAACTTCGTGAGAAACTGTCGTAGTCTTCGGCCTGAGCCATGCTTGAAACGGTGCAGAAGGATCTGTTCTGGAACCATTACTGCTGCTTCATCAATGATGTCTGGTTCCGCTTCGTCTTTGACCTCTGAAGGGGGTGGACCTGCATATGGCTTTAACCAACTGACATGAAATACATCGTGCATAGTCCAACTCGGAGGTAGCTTTAACTGCATAGACACCTCATTAATCTTTTTCCGGATAGGGAATGGTCCGAAGCTCCTGAAAGACAACTTTGGGCATCGCTTGCCCACCTGCTTTAATCTTTGCTTCATAATCCGAAGATATACCCAATCTCCTTCCGAAAACTTCATGTCCCTTCGGTCTTTATTGGCCTGTCGAGTGTAGGCCTCTTGCGCTTTAGCCAATATGTCTTTGACGGACTCTAGGATCTCCTGGTAAGACTCCGTCACTCTGTTCGCCTCCGGTACGGAAGACGAAGTCCTGGTTAACAACGACTGGAAAGGCCTTCCAAACGCTGCCTCATATGGAGTCCTGCCAATAGCTGAAGAAAAAGAGTCATTCAAAACAGCTTGAACTAAAGGCAAAAACGATTCCCACTTACCTTGCTGATCGTGGACATAACACTTCAGCACATCAAAGGCCAACTGGTTGTATATCTCTGTCTGGCCATCTGTCTGTGGGTGGAATGCACTGGAAAAATTCAACTTAGTACCAAAATTATCAAACAATGCCCTCCAAAAATGACTGGTAAACTTGGCATCTCGGTCTGACACTATGGTCCTAGGAATCCCACCAATCGGGTACCAATGCCGAATGAATAGCTGGGCAACATCCTCGGCGGTCACATTGGCCCTGCAAGGAATAAGCATCACAAATTTGCTGAACCTGTCAACAATAGTCAAACACTGTGTATTACGCTTACTCGGACTGGGAGGCAGATTTGTGACAAAGTCCATCGAAATGTCTTGGAAAGGACCCTCAGGAATTGGCAAAGGCTGTAACAACCCTATCTTCTTTCCACGAGGAGCTTTCACCTTTTGACAAATGTCACAGCGTTGTACATAGGTAAACACATCACGCCTCATCTTTGGCCAATAGTATTGCCGTTCTAATTTCTCCAGAGTCGAATTCATGCCCCTGTGACCACCTGTAATGGCGTCATGGGCATCATGGAGAAGAGCTGCCCGGAATGATTTCATGACACATAGTCGGCCTTTGTAGTAAAGCCAACCATCGCGTATCAGAAAATGGCATGGTCCTGTGGCATCCAATGCCTGTTCCCACTGTGTACCGAATTCCTCGGAATCCGCGTACGTGTGCTTCATGTCTTCTAGTCCTGTACCAACAAGGTCTAGTCTAGTGGTCTGAATCGTAGATACTTGTCCCTTCCTGCTCAAAGCATCGGCCACTGGATTGGCCTTTCCTGGAAGGTACTCAATCATGCCACCAAACTGCTGGAATATCTGACTCCAGCGGTGCTGTCGATCACTCCACTGTGCACTGGGCATCGTCTGAATCCAGCGCAATGCCTGATGGTCAGTGCGAACCTCGAAGTCACGGCCATACAGAAAATGTTTCCAATGTTTCAAGGCCTGTATGACTGCTAGGAGTTCACGATCATAGACTGAGTAGTTCTTTTCGGCGGGCAGTAACTTACGAGACATGTAAGCTACCGGATGACCATTCTGTTGCAATACACCTCCAATTGCGATGTTACTCGCATTGGTGATCACCTGAAATGGTTCGTCCCACGAGGCAAGGGCTAGACAAGGCGCTTCTGACAAAGCCACCTTGAGGTTCTGGAATGCCTCCAACGCTCGTGGAGTCATTCGAATCTTTTGCCTCCTTGTTTTCACTCCCTTTAGCAGATCGGTGAGGTCTGCCGAGAGATCAGAAAACTTATCAATGTGGGTGGAATATGCCTGGCATATACCCACAAATGATCTAATGTCATAAGCAGTCTGAGGTACTTCCCAGTTAACAATCTCGGCCACTTATATCCCAAGTAATGTACCTGGAACAGATAAAATTCTGACTTCTTTTCATTGATATAGAGCTCGTTGCTTTCCAGCAACTTAAGGACTTTCTCCACATCAATGTCATGCTGCTCAACTGTAGCTGAAAATATGAGTATGTCGTCCAGAAATATGAACACACACACTCCAATCAACTCCCGGAAAATACGCATCATCATGCGGTTAAATGTAGCTGGGGCGTTCGTCAAACCAAATGGCATGACCACAAATTCATAGTGGGCCCGTTCTGTACGGAAAGCTGTCTTGGGGATGTCCCCCTCAACAATCCGAACCTGGTGGTACCCACTCTTTAAATCCAATTTAGAGAACACCTTAGCTCCATTCAGCCTCTCGAGAATGTAGTCAATTCGAGGCATCGGGAATCGGCTCTTGATAGTCAGCTTGTTGAGTGCACGATAATCGACACACAACCGAGAAGACCCATCTTTCTTCTTGACAAATAAGATCGGTGCTGCAAATGGCGACACGCTGGGGCGGATGAAGCCAGCTTGCAACAATTCTTGGAGTTGGCGGTCCAACTCCGATTCCATTGCCTTAGAAAGGCGATACGGAAACTTGCTCGGGGGTTCCGAGCCTGGGAGGAGGTCTATCTTGTGATCCTCCGGTCTGGACGGGGGGAGCTGGGGAGGGAGACTGTCCCGAAGAAAAATCTTCTGGAACTTTTCATGGAGAACCGAGTACTTCTCGGAAGCACTGGCCACCGTCTGGGCTGTCTGGATGTAAATCATCGCACACTGTGCGCCTTTCCGGACTGCTCGCTTAGCCTGCAAGTGGCTTATGAGCGGAAAGTTTGGAATACCTGGCTCACACTTAATGGTCACCGGGGTGTTTGACACATTCCGATCAATCTGGAACGTGTGCTTGTCCCACTTGACATCAGGAAGAAACTTGTGGAACCACTGGATACCCAAAATTATGTCTGCTCCTACAAGAGGGGCAACCATAAAGTCACGCACAAACTCTATGCCCTGAATCACTAATTTAGCACCTAGAGCTTCATACTTGACGCTCGTTGTCATACCTGTGCTAAAACCCTCAACTTGTTTGTCCACCGGAGTTAGCTCGAAACGGGCACGCCTAGCGGCCTCTTCCGTGATCACATCCTCCGTGCTGCCACTGTCAAACAAGACAACGACTCTCTGGCCACCTATGTAGCCAAAGGACTTGAGCAATTCGTTGCGCTCATACTCCTGGTCATGGGCGCCCTTCTGCTTATCTTCGAGCTCCCGGCTAATAATTGCTCCAACTGAAGCACCGGGGGTGGAAGAACTAGGGGTAGCCGCTGGGGTCTGTGTGGGAGCTGTGCTCACCACGGAAGCTGTGGAGGCGGCGGCGGCCTTTGGAGGTTTCTTCGGACAATCCCGAGAAGTATGTCCTTTTGTGTGACAAAAGTAACATCTACCCTCCTTCCTGTACTGAGCAAGCTCCTCAGCACTCAACTTGCCACCTGTCTTGCCTGCCTCCGCTTTCTGGTCTGGAGTAAGCTTAGACGCATTGTTCGAGTTCTTGGAGCCAGAGGCTCCCGGGCTCTGTCCTGGGGAAGACCCCGTCTGGTTCTGGCTTTTGCCCCCCGAAGCGTTAGCCTTGGGAGAAGCCGGCTGGGAAGTCTTGGGCTTGCCACCATTGTGTTTCATTTCTGCACTCTGCGCAAGCGAGAGTGCGTCCTCAAAGGTGGCTGGTCTAAACATACGCACCTCCCATTGGATGTGCGTGTCCAGGCCATACAAAAACTGCCCTTTCTTGTCCGCATCAGATAAGCCTAATTGTAGACACAAGGTCGAAATTCTATTGGCAAACTGAAGGACTGGTTGCGCATTCTGACGCGCACCCCTGAACTCGTCTTCGAGTCGCTCAAGGTAGTGGGGCGGTAGAAACCGCTGCTTAAGGTCACGGACGAACTCGTCCCACCCATAAGCTGCCATACCTGATCTGGTGTGGGCATGAGCCCACTGAGTCCACCAAGGAATGGCCTCACCTTCCAAATACCAACTGGCTAAGATCACTTTGTCAATATCTGATTTCCTAACTGCGGCAAAGTAAGCTTCAAATTGATGTAACCATGAATACAGAGTAGTGGGATCGAGTTTACCATTATACTTACTGAAATTCATTTTCTCGGGAAAATGATTCGAGGGCGCTGCTGGTGTCAATCTGGCGTCCAAAGCTCTGAGGTAACGCTCGTGTTCCACTCGTCCCATGGCTTCGTCTTCTCGTTGTCGAATCTCCAATGCACGCATCTGCATCTCAAGCAAGGAGCTTGGCTGCGGCTGTGACCCCTCGAAAGGGTCCCTGTGACGAGGATCTGGTATCTGGGGTACGGAAGGAGAGGGAGGAGGAGATGGAAAACGCGACGCTGGAGAGCGAGAACGCTCCTCCAGAGCCAAAATCCGCGCCTTCTGCTCATCCAACTTGGTTGTCTGGTCTGCGATTGCTCACATCATCTGCTGGAACATGTCTTGTACACTCAAGCCGTTTGCCCTCGCTGGGCTGCTTGGTGCACCCTGGTCCCATGGTTCTGGTTCTCTCTCGTCGCCGAAGTTCGCCATAGCGGGAAAATGCAGTTCCTTTCCGGAACGCAATCTGACCATCCACTATCTGTGTGGGAGACTTCCGGAGGCTTCCGGAGGCTAAAAACCAACCGTCCTTCGAGGGACAGGAGTCACTCCGAAAGGGGGAGTCCACCGGCGTCTAAAAACCAACCACACGAGCGAAAAAATTTTCTGGTTTTCTTTGCTGAATCTTCGTCCTTGAAGTAGGCTCTGATACCACTGTAATATGCGGAAACTTCGGAGAAGGATCGGTACTTCAAACTCAGAAAACAGCACTCTTTTCGCGACGGAATTAACGCACAAACTGAAAGACGATGTGCAGAAAATAGAGAGAGAAGGGGAAGATGGAGAAGGACACAGTATTGGGTCCCAATTACCCTCTGTAGGGCCCCCACCACGGATGGTGTATTTGCTTTATTAGAATGATGTAAATCTGAAACAAATACAAAGTACTTGACCTTTTCTTGGCTGGAAAACCTGCCCTTGACCTTCAGTCCTTCACCCCTTTGCTTTAGCAATGTTCTTGGCTGTCCTGGCCCTTGGTTGCTTGGAGCACTTGGTGAATTGTGAGATGACTACAATGAATTATGGGCTGGGCTTTTATACTACTCCCTTCATGCAGTCGGCTGGCTTCAGGACAGCCTCACGACTGAGTATTTTAATAAAATACTCACACACTTTAATAAAGTGTTTTCACACTTGTTTAATGGCTGTCCAGCCTGCGCACATATTCTGGGACAGCCTCCTAACTACTGGACACCATGCGCATGGGTGTGGGACTGCCTCCCACACCTGGTCGACTGCTGTTTAGGGCTTTAAACTCTGTCGGCTGCCTGTCCAGAAGCTCTGGAGCTGGCCGACAGCCCCTCCAGCCCTTGCCTTGGCTGGTGGGCAATATCTTGGGCCCTCCTGGCCCCTTGGGGGTGGTTCTATACCTCCCCCATGCCCATGCTAATTATGCAAATGCAAATCCTTGCCCTGGGGTAGCCCTATGGGCTGGCCCCATCTCTACATGCAAACTACATGCCTACAGAGGCCTGGCATCCAGTTGCAAACCAGATACACAGCACATCTGACATCATTCCAGAGGGAGACTCACAGCGCGGATTGGCACTGCTTCATGTGCAGGACAATGCACACCTGACCTTGGACTCATGTGCAGGACAATGCACACCTGACCTCGGACGACTGAGATGGATCCCTGGCTGACTCGTCCCGGACTGGGCTCACATGGGACCAGTTCACCATCCCAGGTCCTGCACCTTCTGTACAGAAATGTCTACGTGGCATCCAAGTGCGGGATGCACGTGACATTCTCATCAGTGTACTACCCTATACTCCTCAGCAAAATGGAGTTGCAGAGAGACGTAATCGTACACTCATGGAGATGGCACGTTGCATGCTCAAAAGCAAGGATCTGCCCAGTAAGTTTTGGCTTGAGGCGGTTATGTGTGCCAATTATGTGCATAACCGTTGCCCCATTAAAGCCTTGAAATCTAAGACTTGCCTATGAAGCATGGAATGGGAGGATTCCAGTGGTGACTCATATGAGAGTCTTTGGGTGTTTGGCATATATGCATGTGCCCACACAACAAAGACATAAGCTTGATGCAAAGGCAATCAAATGCATTTTCATTGGTTATAGTACTGAGAGTAAAGGATACAGACTCTATGTGCCTAATATAGGCAAGATCATTGTGTCAAGAGATGTTATCTTTGACGAATATGCATCTCAACCACTTGTCTCATGTACCAAACAGCCGTCTATTGGGCTGGAAGATGTCTTTGATACTTTGTTGCCTTTATTCAATTCAAATGTGGACAATGTAGAGCCAGTTTCGGCTCATTTACAGCCACCTATGCCTGCTTAAAACCAGCAAAATCAGCAGCTGAACTTGCCCCAAATTGATCCTAAAATGCCTCAAATTCATCAAGATACCTTGGGTGATGCATTGGCAGAGGAAGATGCAGATACTATGTCAAATCCCCACGGATCCCCTCGTGATCGATCTTGGTTCGAAACTCGAATCCTGCAAACAAACGAACAAACAAACAAGCAAAGGGGGTGCAGGCCTGACTCACCTCCCTACCATGACAGCCGTGGGCAAGCCCATAGTCTTGGCTGTCCCCACCGAGCCACGAGCTGAGCTAACTAGGATGACGTACCGACCAATCTCCTCCTCGCGACGTCCCATACCGCCACGAAGCTGCCCTCGCGGGCCTCGAGACTGCTGTCGGCCTCGGCTGCATAAAGCAGGTGCACGTCTGCACTAGATCCAAGCTCCAAGACCATAGAGCTCTCACAAACTTGCGAGACTCTCTATAATACAATAACTAACCTTGGCCACCCTTTTATAGGCTCTTGGCCGGTCATCGGGCGTCCACACTTGGGTGCCCGCCCGTCCATACTTGGGTGCCCGCACGTTAGTATTTCCCTAACTCAGCTCGTCAATCAGCCTGCCTAGTTCCAAGCTTCCCCAAGCCTCGAAACTGCGTATAGCACACGGTAGATACATACTGTGCACATGACATACTCCCCTTCCTCTAAGAGCTCACTCCTGAGCTCACTAAAAAGCCAGGGTAATCTCTCTGAAGAGTAGTCAATGTCTCCCATGTAGCGTCCTCCTCAACACGATCCTTCCACTTGATCTTGTATTCCGTGATAAGCGTATTACGCAATCTTCGTTCACGAAATCCAAGAATCTTTTCAGGTTCGTGCGGAACAAATGTCATGTCCTCGACATCTATAATTTCTTGAGGAGTAACTAACTGATCTGCGGCCACCCCGAACTCTGCATGTAGAATGTCATGTGGTACAGATGGCTTACTTCTGATCATGCGTGACAACATCATCACTTGTAGCCTCTCTATGCTCCTCCAGTCAGCCTTGGTCGTGCTAGAGTATCAAAGAGCCAGCTCTTAGTGCGAGGTTCTTGGAAATGTGCCCAATAGTGCTACATATATCTCCTAAGGTCCCACCGGGTGCATATACTCGGCCGAGTACTGCCTCATATAGTGCCATCACACCCCATATCATCTCATGTGAGAATTGGAGCTCTTGCAAGCGTCCTATGAGACGGGATCAAGGTTCAGAGTCCAAGGCTTTGCAGAAATCCACAAAGCAACAATACACATGTCTCTTTGAGGACCTCCCCTCCTCTATGATAGCCCGTAAAGTAAAGATATGGTCAAGTGTGGAGAAGTTTCTCTTGAAGCCTACGTGGCTCGATGCTCTGTTTCCCATCCTCTCTGCCATAGAGCTCATCATGTCCTCCAGTACTTCCCCATAGATTTTGGCCACTGTGTGACCAATCGTGATAGTCTTGTAGTTACCTGGGTCCGTTGGGTCTCCTGCTTTGTGGATGGGGACAATGGTGTTGGTAGTCCAGGAGGGTGGGAAGCCTTCACAGAGTGCTTTGTTAAAAAGATTGTCAAGAATGGGAACCAATATGTGGTGCGTGTGGGCAAAATTTTCCCCGCGTAGATCATCATGAGGGAAAGAGTGGATAGATTTATGGCCTTTTATAGGGAAGAGAGACCTCATCGGACCACCTCTCTCATGGCCACCCCTCTCCCATAAGTGGAGAAGGTGCCCACTGCCAAGTGCTAGTGGCCACACAGGTGTCGATGCCCACATTCATTAAAAACGGGCATGTGAATTCTTGCCTGACTGACCGGAGTCTCAAACTCTCTAATAAATTGTCTGTCCACACTTTAATAAAGTGTGAATCAAATTGACTTATAACTTGTCCGCCCACACTTAAATGAAGGGTGAATCTGCAAAATAGAAAGAAATAACCCGTAACTCTGAACAAAGGTTTAAACAATACTTACCACTTGCTCACATGCCACGGAAACATGTCAGCAAACAATTTCATGCGCATAGTTCACAGGGGCGTCCCCTACTCGGAACTAAACACACAAACCAGGTAGGCATGTAAAACATCATGCAAAAAGGGTTTCCAACAATGCACACATGTATGCAATGTTAGAAATAGCAAATAATCATCCATCAACAATGGAGTGAGCCAAGGTTCATAGTTTTTTTTTCCCGACTGGCCTTAGGCCCAAGATCTTCCCGTAGTTTGATTTTCCAAATTTCCACCGCCTGTAGGTGCTTAATTATCTGCCCATAGGGGCAGGAAGCACCAAGGGGGGTTTTGAACCCAGGACCTGCTGGTCCTAGGCAAACACCTTCACCACTTGAGCTATCGCCTCATTGGCCAGGGTTCATAGGTTTTAAGAGTAACAAATATGCCAATAGGGTGTTCATTTTGATGTATGCTGGTGCCTTAATAGGCTTCAACAATTAATGGAGAAAAAAGACCTTTTGGCTATTGTGCTAAATTCTAATCTCTTTTGTGTCTGAAGCTCTTCTCTCTTGTGTTGATCATTATCATTAGCTTAATCACCATGCTTAATCCACTCTGCTTTCCACCCTAATCTATGCTAAACTCTATTTACCAACATGCAATGCACCATTGGCATGGATGAATCTTCGTTCATGAAATTGGTAAAATCTGCAGGCATTTCCGGGTACGGAAAAAGGTCACTCAGGCCCACCAGAAAGCCGTATCGTCGAGGATCCAGGCAAGGATCCACTGACCCCAAATGTGCGCTAGTCTAGAGCACAAGGCACAAAGCAAGGGTGGACCATTTGGATGGCCATCTCCTTTATAATGGGTATTTTAGGAGGAATACAGGCTATTGTGAGCCTGTTTGATAAAGGGACAAGACCATCAAGAGTTACGACAGGCTGTGATGCCTTTGGGTAGAGCAATTGCACGCTTGTGATGGGGATTTTAGTTCTTGTAGGCAAGGCCTATGAGAATGACTTGTTGGGAACAGATGGAGCAAAGTGTGGAGAGCAGATTTTGGCAGCACAGACATTTAACTGCAAGTTTGGAGACTGTTTCAGGGCCTATTTCCAGCCCAAAGACAGCCCTAGACCAGCCTTGTCCAAGGTCTGGGTAAGATGCTCAAAATAGGGGGCTTCCCCACATCGTGGAAATGTTTTGAAATTTTTGTCCAAGTGGTCAGCTGGCTTTTCTATTCAAAGCAGGGCAATGCAGGTTGGCCAGGTACACCATCAGATGCTCGTGGTCTTCCACAAGTCTTGCTTTCTGGTGCATGTGGCCTGTGTGGTACACTTATCCTGCTTGCTATATGCACCATCATAACTGGTCTAGCTGTCCTACATGATCTTTTTGGGCGTTAATAAGCCGAGTTGCAAGCTGAATATGCCCTTTGGCTCATGTTTGTCTGCTTCCTTCACTCCTGTAGCCTGTGCGCTTTGCCTAAGGGTAGTACATCCTCGTCCTTGGTGTGTTCACTCAGTAGCTATCTTTCGTCCTCTTTTGTGGATGACATCTCGTTATTTTGATCTCACCCTCTTCTAAGCTTCTGCTTGCTATGTCCACATGTATTGTGATATGCAAGCAGAAGCTGTTCTGGATTAATGCTAAGCAAAACCGAGATTAATGCTAATCCTACTTAGCAAACATACAATAGAAAGGAGGCAAGGGAGACCCTAAACTTCTGAATATTGCCAAAACATGAATATATACAATGTGCTCCCGGATTGACACTAAGATTTGTAGTGCATATCTATGCATAACTACCATGCAATGCAAGTCATGCTGTCCTGCTGTGCGTAAATGAAAAACACAGAAGAGGCCTGCAAATCTGAGGATCCAGAAGCTTGTAGACTCTGAATGATGCCCTACAATGATTCTCAACTGCCCTTTTATATCTATTTACAGGGCTGGTCAGCTGGTGGGTGCTGGTTGGCTAGCTGGAAAAGCACCACCATGGGCGCCTGTCTGCCACCTGTCTGCTGCCCATCAGCCCACATACAGCCTCTTATCCATGGGATGCCCCAACTGGGCATGCACATGACATGTATATAATGGGAGTTCTTGATGCATTGACACATTTTTCCTAACTTGAAACAACAGGGATGGAAGGGAGACCTGTAGTGCAGTCTCGATTGAAAGCAGGTCATCCCAGTTACATCATTCATAACTTCAGTGATAGGAGAACACCCAGAATCCTTGATAGAAATTTGGACCCACTGTTTCCATTTACAAGTACAGAGTCTTCAATGTTGTCCTGACATCGTGTCTGCTCTGATTGGCCTGATGCTTATAACTGGTTTCTGCACTAGTGTTTATATTGCTTTCAAGCACTTCTTCATGGTTTCCCTGGCTGCTGCATTGACCCTATTCAAAGCTTGCTCCATCAATCTGGACAGCCAGTCCTAGAACATGAATAGTGTGCTAGGCATAGGGATGGTAAAGGGGTGATTAGGTTTTCAGAAAATGGAAAGGACTTGTTCAAGAGCAGTGTAGTGATACAGTTTCTTAAAATATGTGTTGTTTCTGCCAACAGGCGTGTAGCCTAGTGGTGAGAGATTGAGACTCGGGGAGGGGAGGTCCCATCCTCACAGGCTATGGATGGTAGTGGCTGCTTCGCGACCACAAGTTGTAATACCTTTAGGTGGGGAGACCAAGCCATCTTTGGCGGGTTCCAAATCGTGACTACAGAAGGATCTACTGAAGGAAAAACAAACACGTGTTGTTTCTTGATGTTGTAGGTTGGTGCCCATGGTACTGGAGCGGCTTTACCTCCTGTTGATGAGCAAGTGGTGAGCTTAAAGCTGGTCACTCCTGCTAAAGGAACGTTGGATCTCTCTGCTGAAAAGGATCCAGAGCTTTTCTACCTTGCCCGATGTAGCCTCGGTACTCTTGGAGTGGTTGCAGAGGTCACCTTGCAATGCGTACCAGTGCAGAAGTTATTGGAACACACTTTTGTTACCACCAGAAAGGAAGTCCGGAAAAAGCACAAGTAAGTATTTTTTTGCTTAGAGGAGAGACATCCTGCATTCTTGTAGTGAACAGAAATCTCACCTGTAAACGTCACACAGGAAGTGGCTGCAGGAGAACAAGCATCTGAGGTACATGTGGATTCCGGATACAGATGCTGTGGTTGTAGTGAAATGTAATCCTTTGCCTGAAGGCAAAGAACCGCCTGTTTTCAAATCCAAGTACAGTGATGAAGAGCGGTTGAAACATGTGCGCTTCTTTTACAAAGAGTCAGCGGTCAAATACAGGTTTGTCACTTTAGGTGCACATGTTTTTTCCTACTGCTTTCTGAACCTTTATATGGTCATGTCTATATTCATGTATAATCATGGGCAGCTGTTCTACGATGCGATTTCATCTTGACATTGCGGTTTGCTGCTGTGAATACAGAGCAGCTGAGAAAGCCATCTCAAATGATGTTGGTGGGGATAGCATTACACCGTCATCTTCAGCACCTGGTGAAACAGATGTTGAAAGGACAGGAACTGTCACATTACTCTCTGATGCAGAATTGGCAGATCTATCTTTCACTGAACTCAGGGATAAACTACTTGCTATGGACCCTCTAAATCGTGAACACGTTGTGCGAGTGAACAAAGTCGAAGCAGAGTACTGGAAACGCTGTGAAGGATACAGGGTGGGGTGGAGCGATGAGATACTTGGTTTCGATTGTGGAGGGCAGCAGTGGGTTTCAGAAGTTTGTTTTCCTGCTGGCTCCTTCAAAAGACCCAATGGCAAAGATTTAAGCTACATGGAGAATCTGCTGGATCTGATAAAGGAAAAAGGCATACCTGCACCTGCTCCGATCGAGCAACGCTGGACGGCTGGTAGCAGGAGTCCTCTTAGCCCGGCATTTAGCCCTTTGAAAGATTCTCTTTTCTCCTGGGTAAGTGAGTCTATGAATAACTCAGGCCTTGAAGGGTTTATTCTGCTAAGCCTTCAGTCAATGCAATGCCCTTTTTCTGAATTCAAGTCAAGGTGTCTTTGTCCATCGGAGTGATTGAGGTTGGCAAGGTGGTGCAGAGATCCTAACTGACGTATCTTGTCAGGTCGGAATCATTATGTATCTTCCTACATCTGATGAAGAGCAGAGGAAGGTGATCACCAACCGCTTCATGGAATATCGGCATGCAGCTCAGAGGCAGATTTGGGATGCCTATGCAGCATTTGAGCACTGGGCAAAGATTGAGGTGCTAAGATTATCAATCTTCTATTTACAGTCTGTTTTTGTACATAGTGCATATTGCTTGGAAGTGTGTAACATATTCTTTCAATTGTAGGTTGCTGACGATGAAGAGAGCGAAGGATGGATGCAAGATAGGCTGAGCAAGCATTTTCCAGTGGAGGCCCTCAATAAAGCTAGAAAGGATCTTGATCCCAATGGCATTTTGTCCAATGATGTTATAGACCAGATTTTCCCAATGACAAAGGTGGAGGCCACTTGAGATTTTACTGACCACAGTAGGAAAATAGATCTTTGTACCATTTCCATCCAAGGTAGCGGCACTGCACTAGGGTAGTTTTTAAAGCCTCCAATGCTTGACAACGGTCACAATAAATGGTGAATACACAAGTTCTGTATGAGATCCATGGTCTAAATCCCCATTACTGCTATTTTCACCATACTTAGTAAACGTTGTCTACTTCTTGGTTTTTGTAAGTTTTTTACTTAAGGGCTTTGACTTGTGTAAAAGCATGTATACAGCCAATGAAAATAGTGTCCAACTTATGGACAAAACCGTTCTTACTTCAATTTTTTACTAACGGGCTTTGAACCCTTTTAATGACTTCTGTAAAAGCATGTATACAGCCAATGAAAATAAATTGTCCTACTTATGGGCAAAACTGTTTTTGACTCTACATCCTTTGACTCTTTTATTCTTGACGTATAGCGATGATGTAGTTTCATCAGTTTACAACTCACCCAAGTTTTGAGCTTGTGGACAATGTTCGAGATAGAAAGCTACCATCCAAGAATTTAATATCCATCATAAAGTACTATTATGGCTCACCTTAATCCTCCTTGAAACACATCCAATAAGAGATTACTTGGTGAACCGCAACTGTCGTTAATGGCCGAGCTCGTAATCCTTGAGGTCTCCAAGCTCTACAACTCTTTGAGAAGCAATTCTAGTGTGCCTCCCACGAGCGTTGTCATACCGTCGCGTTGCACTACGGGTACTCGTCCCTCCTCTCACCTCACTTCACTCACACACTCATTAGCATGCATTAGGGAGAGATTAGCAAGAAGATTAGCAAAAGCAAGACTTAATTGCACAATGAGAGAGTATGTTGTATTATGAGAGAGATTCACTTATATACATGGTCATAAGTGTTCACACTTACTTAAATCGTGGCTGGTCGGGCATTGTAAGCTTATAAGAGGTCTAATACTATTACAATGATTATTCTCATAATATATCTATGAGGTACATTACTTAGGACTTTATCCTAATTTACTATCACACACTCTTAAAGTGGGAATCATCATAAATACTCCGTCACACCTTACGGGAGTCCGTCCAAGTTGTAGCGTTGGACATTATTGCTTCATATCTTGAATGTATGACCCTTTGGTGTATTTATTGTGATTTCTTGATGTAAGATAATGATGGTAGCTCTTGTTAATCTTAGAATTGGGTTAACATCTTTTCTTTTCTGATGACGATCGTGTCCTCGTGATCGCGTTGAAGATCTTTGTGTGGAGAGAATAAACAAGCTTTGTCAATGGCAGTGACGTTGAATGGTCTTTGTTTTTCCGGAAGAAATAAGAAAAGCTAGTTAGTGAATGAAGAGGTTAGTGGTTTATTGGAAATTCTTAACGGGGTGGGAGGTGGGCTTTTTTTTACGAATGATTGTATATATATATATATATATATATATATATATATATATATATATATATATATTAGCTCAGTTTTTGTAAAATTTTAGCAATCATCAGCAAGGTTACATGTGATTTTTATTAGTGGGAATACTAAGAGATGTTAATAATGGGAGAGAAGAGAGAATGATCCAGAGGAACATAGACTTAATCATCAGAACGAGATGGTGATTCTGAGTTCCTCATTTGATTCATTGAAGCGACATTCATCATTTGAAGAAATTGGCCTTCGATGATGTCCCTTTATGTGGCAGGATTCTTGTCAAATGTTGTTGAGTAGGACCTGTTCCTGCTTTCTTCTGTCCATATGCTTTTTATGTTTTTATGTATATTTAAGTGTTCTTATGAAGCAGATATTCATAAAATATAAGAATTGAGTTATATAGACTCTTTCAGTGAGATGGAATTCTGTGAAGTATAGTTTCGTGAAATTGCAGGTTTTGACCTCGTGAAGTTACAGGTTTTGACCTTGATGTTTTTTTATTTTAATTGATTTTATGGGTCAGCTAGAGCATGGCTTGCGAGCAACAAGTTCTTGTGTACTTATTTCTCACATCCAGAGGGGTGACAAGAGCACTGTTATTTTGTCCTTGATACACTCATAAGTCTCCGTCGTTCGCAGACGTGGGTATTGATTCTTGAATTTGTTGCACAAATGTTGTCGAGGCAGTAGGTAAGATTGCTGATTGTTTACTTGAATACATAAGCTCTTGTGTTGCTGTTGAGTGCACGAGAGTGGTTAAGTGATTTGTTGCTTGTTGCTTGTTGCTTGTTGCTTGGGCCTCCATTCTTGTTGAACTTTAGGTGAAGCTGTTGAGGTTGAAGTCGGTGGTGAGGCTTTCTTCACATTGTTCGATTTTGGCAACCATATGATAGGATTACCATCATAGTATCCTTGTTGTTGAAGCACATGCACAAGCACCCATCTTTGATAAGCATTACAAACAGGTGGTGGATGTGCTTGGTGGTGAGGCTTTCTTTGTGCAAGCGTAGGGGACTTTGTGATGCGCCAGGGGATCCAAGCTTTGGTAGTTCTTTGGTAGTATCCTTGTGCTTGCAGTAATGTTTTTAGTACCCACACTTGTTGAGTTGGTGAAGTTCTTTGAGGAACTCGCATAGGCTTTGGTGGATGGTATTATGGAGTACTTTTCTTTTTCCTTGGACTCTGAGTGCTACGTTGAGGAAGAGGCTTTGACTGTCGAGACACCCAAATTTGATTGGTGTCTTCATAGTAGCCTTGAGCTGCTTCTCCATCCATATCTTGATACTATTAAGATATCTTTTTTGTGGTTGTCTTGGTGGAGTTTTCTTTTGGGTTGATGTGGAAGGTTTGGGACCCTTGACGCGGAGGCTATAGGTTTGAGACTCATGGGCATTGTTGATGATGATGAGGCTAGAGTCTCTTGTGGAGTGGTTGTCAACGACGAGGCCTTCGAGCATGTGGTTCTCTCCTTTGGTGAGGTTTGTTGATGAAGATGCGTAGGTTCCGAGGCTTTTCCTTTGAGTTTCTTGTTAGAGATAGATAGTTGAGTTGTGGGAACTTCCTCAGGAATAGTTGTTGATTGCGAGATTTTGACATTGAACTTCATTGGTGAGGATGGGGTTGAAGGAGTGGATGCTTTATCGGAGTCGGTCGTTGACGCAGATGGTAGGTCATTGTATAGAGGGGCTTGTGTGGAAGAGGCTTGTAACCTTGTGTGTTCAACATCATAGAAATCCATTAAAGTTGGATCCTCTTTCTTGCAGTACGGTCTCGTCAACTTTTCGTTGACCATCATGATGACTCTATCGCTAGCAAAGCACAGTGGTGCTTGGGCAGCAATAGTCAATTTATGTCCTAAGATTAAATCTGGATTGGCATTATGAGGCTCAATCACAATCGGTGATCTTGTAAGACACTCAACCAAGCTAAGCAAGCTATCCTGAGCTTACTTTTTGCATTCCACATATCTAAAGTGATCATGATTCTCAATTTGGGATGGTTGGGTGGGTTCTAGTATCTTGATTGGTCTATGTGGTACACTGAGTGAAGAGTCAGAACTTGTTTCATCCTTACTTAGTGACGTACTAGAACTTGTTTCATCCTCACTTAGTGACGTACTAGAACTTGTTTTTTTTTCTTACTTTCTTTGGATTGTCAGTTTTTCATTATGTTTGTCCATGCGAGCGACGAGATTGAATTTTCTTTTGGGTTTTTGTACCCTATGTCACACATATGGGTTTTGTGGATTGTATGGTGGCCTTTGATGTGGATGCTTCTGCATCATGTGTAGCTTTGGTTCTTTTGGTTTTATATTCTCCATAGGCTCTTTTTCCATATCTTTTAATTCAACCTTGGTTTTGATAGTTTGTAGTTCCTTGTCTTTCTTGGGTTTAGAAGGTTTTGTTTTCTGTTTTGGGTTCTTCTTTAAAGCATGTTCTTCTACCCAGGTTGAGGTACTGTCTTTTGTATCCTTTTTGATCGTCTCTTGTGCCTTGGCTTGTAAATAAGCATGTAAGCACATTCAAGGGTACCGTGGATAATTGCCCGTTTTGTACACTTAAGATGTTAAGAGTTTATTTTGTGAGGCAAGTTGCATTGAAGCAACTCGTCTTGGAAAATCTTGGAACATGTGATCAATGCCACATTGTTCATACATGGGTCATAAAGTGTCAGTGAGACTATGGACATGGAAGTATTCCAAACTGTGCAGTCTGCCACCTTGTGAGGTCCACGATAATAGAAATATTGAAGTGTTCGATTAACTGCTTCTTCCTGAGCATTTTCTACCCTTGGGACCGTTTTCGTTTGGTGCATGGTGTTAACCTATGTGACGGACATTGAGACGTACTATGTTTTACGTCATTAATTTAAATATTCTGAGTCATGGGCCGGGCTTGTCGGCACCATATGTTAAGGATAAAGGGATTGGGTGATCGTCGATGAGAGGCGCACCTTGAATATCAGCAGGGTAAGGGTTAGGATCGACCGGCCATGTATGGACGCCCATGTGTGAACGGCCAAGTCACCTATAAGAGTCAAATGTAACCCTAAAACTCTCATTCTCATGTGTTGAATACAAGAGTGCTCTTGCCTTATCTCCTTTGTTTCCTTCTCCTGCGTGAGAGAGAGAGAGAGAGAGAGAGAGAGAGAGAGAGTGAGAGAGCGATCGAGCACTGTGTAGCGGCACGGCGGTGGCGAGGCAGTAGAGCGGCGACGGCGGCTCCTCCTTCACTGCTGTGACGCGGGAATCCTTCACGGCGACGGTTAGAGCGGTGAGTGACACACCTTTGCATTCTGTTTGAGCTTGCTTTCCTGGTTGTATGCTTGCAGCCATTCGTGGCTCGCATACGGTGTTCGGCAAGTCCCTAGCTACGACTCGTGCGGCAAAAGCGCACATTTTTGGCGTCGCTGCCGGGGAGATGCCCTGCACCAAGCTCCAGTTTGCAGCTCGGGCTGCTGCGTGAAGTGAAATTTACACTGTAGAAAAGGCGACTGTGTGTTTGATGTTGATGTGTTCCCGTGTTCTGCAATCTGTTCGTGCAATTTGTCTTCTGCATTTCTGTTTCTTTTGTTATTTTTTCGCTCCGCGTGTGGGTGTGCGTTCTGTTCTCTGGTTTTCTACGCGAGGGAAAATTTCTGAATCCCCAGGCCTGCGCTGTGTGCGAACTGCGCTGCGGCAAAGTCTGAACCTTAGAAAGAAACCCTAGAAAACTTATCCCAAATAAAAAAAAAATAAAAAGAAAAAAGAAAAAAAAAATTAGAAAAAAAAATTTAAATTTTTTTCTAGAAAAAAACCAAACGTGTGGAGAGGAAGGATTTTTTGTTTGGAGAAAATTTTTTTGAAAAGAAAAACCCCCAATTGACCCCGACACCCCGATCCCGGCCGCGGTCACGATCTTTTGATATATATATATAGGAGAGTGAGCCTCCATAGCTTTCTTTCAAGTGAGAGCTTATGGGGAGTTGAGCCCTATATGTAGCCCACTCCCCAAGGAGTGAAGTGAGCATGTGGGATAAAGCCTTCACCCTTTCCTCCATAAGCAAATAGGCCTTCACCCTTTCTCCCACAAGGAAACAGACTGTTTTGAGGACCATAGGAGCTCTGGATAGGCGAACACGGTGCTGTAAAGCACGCTCGTTTTGAGCTATCACACGCCCTAGTTCAGGTTCGACCATAAGTAAGGGGGTTAGAAACGGGTTAAAAACAATATAAAAACAAGTAAAAACGGGATGTGAAACACCTAAGAAACCACTTGTGTGGACTTCAAGGGTAGTTACCAACGCCCGTAGGGTACCCACGTCATATGTATCTACGCTCTGGTCGGGTGCTAGAGCCTGAGCCACTAGAAAGCGTTTCACTCTACGCAGGCTCACACCATCCCTCCACGTTAGCATCTTGGTCTTCGGCTGGAACCCAAGGGAGTGCAACCCAAGATCCACGGATAGTGATTCGTCCTCTGACTCAGAAGCCATGGAAGGGAACCCTACCAAGAACCCTGAGGAGACAAGCCAAAACATGCCAGTTTGGGCCCCACAACCCGGATCTAGCATGTTTAGTCGTCTAATAGAGACCTTTAGTAGAGCTACACGCTCTGAATATGCGACAAGCGAAGTAAATGAAGAAGGAGGGGTAGCAGATTCGCCATTCACATCTTATGTAGACCCTACCCTCCCAACGAGTGTCCATGTGGATATTCTACCCACTTCGTTTAATGAGGGCCCTACTGAGCTACCACCTTCCGATGCTCTTCCTAAAGTAGAGGTCCCTAGAAGCCAATCCATAAGAAGTGACATTGCGTCCACTTCAAGAGAACCGTTTGGCACTCCAAGTCTAGATGGGATATTTCTCAATGAAAATTGGGAATATGATCTACACACAGAGACTCTAACTGACCTATACACGGGTTACACATACCATGTAGGTTGGTTAGAAGTCCTACGATCTACATCTAGCGCCACTAATCTAGAGGAGCAACAACAAATGATATGTGAGGTTATTCATAGAATTATCCAATTTGAGAGGCAAAATAGGGGAGTGAACCTAGTTTCCACTGGCCTTATGAGGTTTTTGGATACGGGCAAGGCCAAACAACCAACCCTATCATAATTGGAGACTCGGTGAGTCCCATAGACCCTTCGTATGTTGTTTCGCCTGGCATCTCAATGCAGGTTGAGCCCACGAGCAGTAACTTTAGCTTTCCAACCTTGGCTCAACTTTCCATTAAGGAATCCACAATGCCTACTCCGATGATGAGTATGACAGAAGGCGCACCTGTTACCACTGTAGTTAGTACGACACCGCTACCTAGTGGAACAGTACCTACAACAGTGCGTGCTAGTGCCTATCGACCATATGTACCTATCGCTACTCATGCTCATGTAGCTCCTACGCCTCTTAGTATGCCAATGGCGTATGCTCCACGACCGCCTTATCACCACCCTTATCCAAGAGGAGCTAGGCCTAATCACATACCCAGACCAACGCCAACTCCTATCAACCAGGCTATCCCAGAAGTGCCTCCACCAGCTATGCCTACTCACCTAGGTGATCTTGCAGCATTTGCTCAGACGATCAGACGATCTATTGCGGAAAACATGTGGGGCATGCCTGAGAGAGAACCTAGAAGCAAGGCAGTACAAGTGGCTAAGCTCACTCAAAACTTCAGTGGTAATGAGGATATTAGGAAGCACATTGAAGTCTTTGAACACGTGTGTGATTCCTTGGAAGAGCACAATGAGCTGCATAAGTGTAAAGCCTTAGGCTTAACCTTGAGTGGGAAGGCCGGAGATTGGTATCAAACCTTAAGGGTTGAAGAGTGTACTCACTACCCCACTCTCAAGAGATTGTTCTTGAAAGAATACATACATGAGGGTGTGCTTTGGGGAGTAGCATCTCAACTCCAAAAAGCTGAACGCGAGGAAGGGGAGTCAGTGAGAGACTTTATAAGTCGATTGAAGCATCTAAATTCTCGCTGCACTCCCGATGAGCGCTTCAATAATAACCAACTGCTCGATAGATTCATCTGAGGATTGCGCCACGAGGACATATACAATGGCCTAGTCATTAGAGGTCTTACAACGTGGGAAGCAGTCACTGCCAATGCAATCCAGTTAGAAGACAACTTGATGATTGCAGGAAAAAAGGTGTCTTCGGAGACAAAATCCGTTAGTTCGCAAGTATCTGGGCACGAGCCAATGACGGTAAAACCTATTGCCAAGGAGCCCAAGATATCCAAAATGTCTGTGGGTGACCGACCTTACTAAGGCTCTCCAAGAATACTTTAGGGGTAATCGAGCTCCTCAAAATAGCCATATGTACCCAAGAAGAGAGCAACAATGGTGTTCGGTTTGCTTAGGACCACATAGCACGAGTGAATGTCCCACATTCAGAGTCAAATTCAATGGGAATTGCAATGCATGTGGTAAGTATGGCCATCAATCTAAAGATTGCCTAGTACTTAAGCGTATGTTGGCAAATCAGGCACCACTAGCCTGGTCAAACACACCTCAAGTACCCGCGCTGATGCTTGCACAACCTGTCGAGCAACCGTCACAGCATATAGTTTTGGTCGGGTACTAGAGCCTGAGCCACTAGAAAGAGTTTCAGTTTACGCAGGCTCACACCATCCCTCCACGTTAGCATCTTGGCCTTTGGCTGGAACCCAAGGGAGTGCAACCCAAGATCCACGAATAGTGGATAGTGACTCGTCCTCTGACTCAGAAGCCATGGAAGGGCACCCTACCAAGAACCCTGAGGAGACAAGCCAAAACATGCCAGTTTGGGTCCCATAACCCGGATCTAGCATGTTTAGTCGTCTAATAGAGACCTTTAGTAGAGCTACACGCTCTGAACATGCGACAAGTGAAGTAAATGAAGAAGGAGGGGTAGTGGATTCACCATTCACATCTCATGTGGACCCTACCCTCCCAAAGAGTATCCATGTGGATATTCTACCCACTTCGTTTAATGAGGGCCCTACTGAGCTACCACCTTCCGATGCTCTTCCTAAAGTAGAGGTCCCTAGAAGCCAATCCATAAGAAGTGACATTGCATCCACTTCAAGAGAACCCTTTGGCACACCAAGTCTAGATGGGATATTTCTCAATGAAAATTGGGAATATGATCTACACGCAGAGACTCTAACTGACCTATACACGGGTTACACATACCATGTAGGTTGGTTAGAAGTCCTACGATCTACATCTAGCACCACTAACCTAGAGGAGCAACAACAAATGATATGTGAGGTTATTCATAGAATTATCCAAATTGAGAGGAAAAATAGGGGAGTGAACTTAGTTTCCACTGGCCCTATGAGATTTTTGGATACGGGCAAGGCCAAACAACCAACCCTATCACAATTGGAGTCCCTCGGTGAGTCCCATAAACCCTTCGTATGTTGTTTCGCCTGGAGTCTCAATGCAGGTTGAGCCCACGAGCAGTACCTTTAGCTTTCCAACCTTGGCTCAACTTTCCATTAAGGAATCCACAATGCCTACCCCAATGATGAGCATGACAGAAAGTGCACCTGTTACCACTGTAGTTAGTACGACACTGCTACCTAGTAGAACAGTACCTACATAAGTGCGTGCCAGTGCCTATTGACCATATGTACCTATCGCTACTCAGGCTCAGGTAGCTCCTATGCCTCTTAGTATGCCAATGGCGTATGCTCCACGACCTCCTTATCACAACCCTTATCCAAGAGGAGCTAGGCCTAGTCACATATCATATTCTACGTCAGTTGCCTACATACCCAGACCAACGCCAACTTCTATCAACCAGGCTATCCCAAAAGTGCCTCCACCAACTATGCCTGCTCACCTAGGTGATCTCGCAGCATTTGCTCAGACGATCAGACGATCTATTACAGAAAACATGCGGGGCATGCTTGAGAGAGAACCCAGAAGCAAGGCGGTACAAGTGGCTAAGCTCACTCAAAACTTCAGTGGTAACGAGGATGTTAGGAAGCACATTGAAGTCTTTGAACACGTGTGTGATTCCTTGGAAGAGCACAATGAGCTGCATAAGTGTAAAGCCTTAGGCTTAACCTTGAGTGGGAAGGCCGGAGATTGGTATCGAACCTTAAGGATTGAAGAGCGCACTCACTACCCCACTCTCAAGAGATTGTTCTCGAAAGAATACATACGTGAGGGTGTGCTTTGGGGAGTAGCATCTCAACTCCAAAAAGCTGAACGCGAGGAAGGGGAGTCAGTGAGAGACTTTATAAGTCGATTGAAGCATTTAAATTCTCGTTGCACTCCCGATGAGCGCTTCAATAATAACCAACTGCTCGATAGATTCATCTGAGGATTGCGCCACGAGGACATATACAATGGCCTAGTCATTAGAGGTCTTACAACGTGGGAAGCAGTGCCAATGCAATCCAGTTAGAAGACAACTTGATGATTGCAGGTAAAAAGGTGTCTTCGAAGATAAAATCCGTTAGTTCGCAAGTATCTAGGTACGAGCCAATGATGGTAAAACCTATTGCCAAGGAGCCCAAGATATCCGAAATGTCTGTGTGACCGACCTTACTAAGGCCCTCCAAGAATACTTTAGGGATAATCGAGCTCCTCAAAATAGCCATATGTACCCAAGAAGAGAGCAACAATGGTGTTCGGTTTGCTTAGGACCACATAGCACGAGTGAATGTCCCACATTCAGAGTCAAATTCAATGGGAATTGCAATGCATGTGGTAAGTATGGCCATCAATCTAAAGATTGCCTAGTTCTTAAGCCAATGTTGGCAAATCAGGCACCACTAGCCTGGTCAAACACACCTCAAGTACCCGCGCTGATGCTTGCACAACCTGTCGAGCAACCAACCAAAGGAACCTGAATGTAGTCCAGTCTGTGCCGTTACCACCGCTAGTGCTAGGACCACAACCTCCACATCCAAGGATTACCCCAATAAACCAGATGGGTTGTGAGTCACATAGTGCGGGTGGGGATTATGAAGAGGAGATAGACCCCACTGCTCCATACGGGATTGATACGTTTGAAATGACTCCACAGTACTACATGGAGGATCATTTCGGGCAAGTCAAGCCTGTATATCAAGCGGCTGGTCTCGCCACAAGAGGGCAAAACCTTAATACCTTGGCGAGGAGACCACCTATTCAATGCTACGAGTGTGGTGGACCGCATCGTGTAGCGGACTGCCCTAATAGGCTACAGAAGATTGCTACTCAGATGCAACCAAATCAAGGGAACACATCGGGAATGCCGGTACTTACATGTAATCGTTGTGGCATAGATCATTTGATTGCTCAATGTCCACATAATCCTAATGCACCCTAGATTACGCCATTGAATTTGGTTGAGGTCACCAACCAGGCACGAGGAACCATACTTGTCGTACTCGCGAATGTAGTTACACGGTCAATGCTTTAAAATCAGAACTACATTCTCGAAGAGAGGGATATTGCATCAATTGCTCGAGCAAATAAAAAGAAAACGCGACGGAAGAGATCGCTTAATGCCACGAGCTCCAAGCCTAGTTCAAAGACTAACATAGGGACAGGAGACGACCCCGTGTATATGAATGATCCTGAAGATTATTCCGATTCAATAGAAACCATGGGAACCAAAGCCACTGCCTTAAGGGAGGAGCCCACTCGGGAGCTCAACGAAGGAGAATCAAGCGAGTACAGAAATAAGGGAAAATAGAAGGAAACTTCCTCGGCCCCACAACCAAGTCAGTTAATGCCCTCTCGACCACCCAAACTGACTGAGACTCCCCAAGACAAGCCACGTGGGCCAAAAACCCTCAAGAAAAAGATTGGAACTTACCCAAACCTAGTTGAGGAGATTGAACAAGTGCAACACTTAAGGGGTTTGGTGGAAGAAACACAAAGAGAACTGGAGCCAAACCCGAGAAAAATCAAAATTCCAGACACAGTGTTTCCTACGCAAGTTTAGCCTCTCACAGGAACCATAAACCGTTAGCTATACCTAGTATCATTCGGGAAGAAAGTGAGGATAGGACATCAGGAAGTGGGAAAACACCCTTTTTGCTTGAAAGAATGTTTAGTGAGGGAATGCCTAACCCCATCGAAGAGGCAGTGATTCCATCTTCACCAATCCCTAGTCAAGGGGCGATGTCTCGAAAAGTACCGTTGAATGTGTCTAAGCTAATGGATTTCATGTCCTCTGAAATCAGAACCACGATCATATCCAAATTATAGGGAGATCCTAAGCTATTCTTAGCTCTTCGGGCATTTCTCAATGGAGAACTAAAGGCGGGGCTACCACAATTTGCAAATATGGATAGACCCGACACGCTTCAAGATGAAGGGGAACATTGGGATCTACAACCCAACCTAGATGAAGACTCGGTCGTTGAAATACCTGTGAACAAGTTGGGACAGTACTTTGAAGGTGACGAATCTAATGCCACCCTCCCCATTACTACCAAGGGATTAACTCTAAAGGGAATCCTTGATGGTGGTGCTTGTAAGATTCCTCCCCCAACCCCTTTTTGATGTCTAGTATCTTCCCCTGTAATCAACCCTCTTCAGAAATATAAAGACCCTGTTGCTAACTATTTTAGCCTAGAGAGAGAGAAATTATTCTAGAGAGAGAATATTCAAATTTTGAATATTTTTGGATAGAAAAATATCTCTTATAATTCAGATGAGTTCCCCTGAAACAGAAATTCAAAAAGAATTTTCCAATGTGCAATTGGAATTAATTGGAAATAGGTATAAAGAACCTTAGTCTAAGGGTCTAGATTTTCAGAAATCTTTAGACTATGGTCCAATTAAGGTTCCTATGGACCAATAGCATCAATCCATGTGTAGGGAGGAGATAAATCCAACTTGTAAAAAGAAAATACCCAAAAATGAGTAAATGCTCACATGAGGTGAAGAGTTGAAAATGTACAAGGATTATTAGTAAAAAACTATGAGCAATATTAAAAATATGACATATGTAAGGAAGGGGAATTCTTTAAAGGAGGTGCATATTTCACATAAGATGAAGAGTTGAAAATGTACAAGGATTATTAGTAAAAAACTATGAGCAATATTAAAAATATGACATATGTAAGGAAGGGGAATTCTTTAAAGGAGGTGCATATTTCACATAAGATGAAGAGTTGAAAATGTACAAGGATTATTAGTAAAAAACTATGAGCAATATTAAAAATATGACATATGTAAGGAAGGGGAATTCTTTAAAGGAGGTGCATATTTCACATAAGATGAAGAGTTGAAAATGTACAAGGATTATTAGTAAAAAAACTATGAGCAATATTAAAATGATTCCATTATGACACATATGTAAGGAAGATGAGTTCTTTAAAGGAGGTGCATATTTCACATGCTTGAATGAGTTTTAAACTCATAAAAATTGAGATATTTCATCTCTCCTCTCTCCTCATTCAAGTCTAGTTCCAAAAAGTTAGCTTAACTGACCTAAAAATGGTCAAATATTGACCAAACTGATTTAGAAAATTCTAGAATCAGTTTGTTTGGTTAGGAGCTCAATTTTTCCTATAAATAGAAGCCTCCCCCTTGTTGAAAAATAGATAGTGTTTATGCATCGTTACTCTACTCCACCTAAGCCAAGAACTGTGAATTCATTTAATAATTCACTAGTTTTTGGAGCTTCCCTCTTCTTCAATCCCCATTAGTGGCTCCATCAACATACTTAACCAATTGATTGGTTGGGGGCCTCTACCGTGAACAAAGAATCAAGCAATTTGTAAGGTAATTAGTGAATATTTATCTTTTCTATAATTTCTCAATGTTTCTCTCTTCTCAACTCCTCTCAAGCTTGAGAAGTTTAATTGGTATGGTTTTTTTTTAATGCTATTGAAGTTTGAATAGTAGTGAAGAGTTACATAATGCTATTGAAGTTAATTTTCATTTATGTTTAAATTCTAATGATTTTTATGTAAATTCTCTCTCTCACTCAAGAAATGGTCATACTCATGAACCGTTCTCAATCCAAATCAAGCTTTTCATAAAGCTTTTCCTTAATCCAAGATTAAGCTATGCTTGAGGCCAAATTAATGGCTTTTTTCTATGCTTTTAGTTTATGTATATTAATGATTCAATCCATTATGGATTGATAATCCAATTAGAGATCATTTTAATTATTTTCTTAATGATAAGCTTTATCCCTTAGAAAAATTGAGATTTATCAGTCATAGCAGCGGAGCTATGGCAAAATTTTTATAAAAATTATGCATAAAATAATTTCATTCAAAGCATAAAAAGAGGACTTCCTACCATATTCTAGGAATTATCATCCTAGATTAATTGAAAGAATTTCATTACAATCATGGAGAAATTGAATTTTAATATTATGCATAATGGATAAATTTTTATATCAAAAGTGTTATTTTTACCATTTTTATTTCATGCATAGAAGTATGCATAATGGATAAATTTTTATATCAAAAGTGTTATTTTTACCATTTTTATTTCATGCATAGAAGTATACATAATAGATAAATTTTTATATCAAAAGTGTTATTTTTATCATTTTTAATTTTCATGCATAGAAGTATGCATAAAGGAAAATTTTTATATCAAAAGTGTTACTTTTATCATTTTTAATTTTCATGCATAGAAGTATGCATAAAGGAAAAATTTTTATATCAAAAGTGTTACTTTTATCATTTTTAATTTTCATGCATAGAAGTATGCATAAAAGAAATTTTTTTTATATCAAAAGTGTTACTTTTATCATTTTTAATTTTCATGCATAGAAGTATGCATAAAAGTTGATTATTTTATTGTAAGAGTGTTACTTTTATCATATTAGATTTCATGCATATAGGTATGCATAAAAGATATTCTTTTTACACTAAAAGTGTGATTTTCATCATAAATGGATTTTATGCATAAGAGAAATTTTTTTAATTCTAAAAGTGTAATTCCTACCAAATTGAATTTATGCATAAGAAGATGCATAAAAAAATTGATTTTTAATTCAAAAGTATCATTCTCATCTAAATTGAATTTATGCATAGGAAGATGCATAAAAGATTGAATTTTAATTCAAAAGTGTCATTTTCATTTAAAATGAAATTATGCATAGGAAGATGCATAAAAGATTGATTTTACTTCGGAAGTATTAATCTCCTTAAATAGAATTTATGGATAAGTAAATGTGTAAAGAAATCTTATATCAAATATAAGAATTCTCTTGTATTCTATAAATAGATATGAGATGTGATAGGATGTGATAAGAGGTGTATAAGAGGTGATAAGATGAATTAAGATGTGATAGGATGTGATAAGAGGTGTATAAGAGGTGATAAGAGGTGATAAGATGAATTAAGATGTGATAAGATGTGTATGGGATGAGGTAAGAAGTGTATGTGATAGGATAAGATGTATATGGGTTGTGATAGGGCAAGAATGGATGTGATGTAAAAGATTAGATGTGAAGGCATATGGGGTTATATGAATGGGAATGTGGAAATGGATGTATGTATATGGATGTGTGGATGTGGAGATGGGAGTATGGATGTATGAATGTGAAAATAGATGTATACATGAAGATGTATATGCATAGATGTGAATGTGGATGTATAGATGTGAATGGGAATGTGGATGTGAATGTGGATGTAGATGTGGATGTATAGATGTGAATGGGAATGTGGATATGGATGTATGGATGTGAATGTGGATGTATGGATGTGAATGTGGATGTAGATGTGGATGTATAGATGTGAATGGGAATGTGGATGTGAATGTGGATGTAGATGTGGATGAATAGATGTGAATGGGAATGTGGATGTGGATGTATGTATGTATGTATGTGGATGTATGTATGTATGTGGATGTAGATGTGGATGTATAGATGTGAATGGGAATGTGGATGTGGATGTATGTGAATGTGGATGTAGATGTGGATGTATAGATGTGAATGGGAATGTGGATGTGGATGTATGTATGTATGTGGATGTGGATGTATGAATGAGGACGTGATAATGAATGTATGCATGTGGATGTGGATATGGATGTGTATGTATGAATGCGGATATGGATGTGGATATGGATGTGTATGTATGAATGTGGATATGGGATGTGGATGTATAAATGAGGATGTGAAAATGGAGATAAGCATGTAGGTGTGGATGTATGGATGTGAATGTGGATGTGGATGTGGATGTATGGGTGTGGATATGGATGTGAATATATGATATGTGATGTGAAGGAATCTGAAGTGAAGAGATGGAAAATGATGTGATTGGATGAGTACACATATAAATGAAATGTGGAATAAGTAATGTGGATTGTATGAGGGATAATGTGGAAAAATGAGAGTTAATATAGAAATTGTATTTGTAAACTGTTTGTAAATGCTGTTTGTAAATGGCTGTTTTATGTCAAGAATGCTGGGAAAGCATTTTGACCGTCTTGTGATTAAGGTCGTGGAGACCTATCTGATAAAGTTGCAACTGCTGACGGAGAGTCAATGGAGGACGTCTCGCGTAGCAAGGTCGGCCGAGGTCTTGACCAGCCTCGGTTCGATTAAAATGGTGAGCTTCCGGTACGGTGGATGAGGGACCAAGGAAGCGGCCTATGAGTGAAGCGCTAGGTCACCTGCGAAGGATCCTAGAGGGTGCTGACCATACGGTGCTCGGGCTCTGGGTCGCCCAGGATACCCACGCGTGCGTCGAGGAAGATATTGGAACAAGGAGTAAGAGTTGTTTTGTGAAACCGGGCATGGATCTGGTTGATTGACCTTGCTGGTCTTCAATGGATGAGTCCATGGCTCTTTATATGGATCTGTTGGTTGATCTTGCTGATCTTCAACGAGAGTCCATCTTGATTTTTATAAGTGATTATATTGCCGAGTATTATGGGCTAGGAACTATTGAAAAGGCCCCTGTGTGGACAGGTGGTGAGCGTTCTAGTTGCCAATGATGCCATAGATACTCTGATGAAGGAATGATGGGAAATTATGAATCAACTGGATAAATTGGAAGATTGTGATCAGTGGTACTATGGTTTCATTAAAGGATTGTTTTAAAGTTAGCTGATGCTAAGAAAAAGGCAATTTTCATATTGGGTGTGTAAGTGGTGTGGCTAGTTTTATGTTTGTATGAATTTCCGGCTAGGGGGCCTTGGAACTCTTTTCCTTGGTACCCGGGACAAAACCTAACCAAATTCCAAATTGGATCCCATCACTACAGTGGTTGGGCGGTTGGCTAACCCATGGGATCGGATGGGGTTAGGCTGGACTGATGGATCCGTAAATCGAGATTTAATTTCTATTATTACGATAGATGAAGTAAATCCCGGATAGAAATTGTTCTATGGATAGGAATCAACGGCTGTGCCTCTTGATGGGGAAAAAAGCGATGATCCAAGTGCAAGTTTCTTCCTTGATTTGACCAAGTACCGTTAAAGGTGCAGTCAGATCAGTTGATCCGTAATGATCTTGACTACGTTAGAGTAAAGAGTTATCCTGGTGGAATTGCCCATGCTTTCCGGGTAAAGGAAGTTTTTCCGGTTTCGGTTTTGGACAAACCGACGGATTAGTCTCTTGTCCGGATATCCGTGGGCGAGGCCCGAGTGTGAGACCCCTACCCGCACTTGATGTGTTACTTCCGTTGCTAGTACCCCGAATCCGTTGCTCGGTGGGAATAGGGACCTCACAGTTGGTATCAGAGCATTTGGTTAATAAAGATCAACTGAGAAGACAAATATATCAAAAATTTATGAAGAAACACAAAAAGGTTATAATTGTGTGAGATAATTCATACAATTTGATATTCAAACTGAAATTCGTAATTTGGTAGTTGGGTCTTCAGATGGAAGTACCGCAATTATATAGAATCCTTGACTTCTTGAGGCCTAGACATGATAGTAGTTACCTTATAATTCCAAGGGCCGTGACTACCCGTATATACCGAGAGTATACTGCAGCTCTTTACTGACAGTATATACGAGTAAATCTAAGACTTGAAATTATAAGCGTTAATGCTATCTAGATGATGATTTCGAATGTGATTGATATGATTTTTAATTCTGTTTGAGAATGGATGAATTGATTTGGATTCTGATTGAAAATTTTGATTGAAAAATGATGATTTTTAAAAATTAGTTGAAATATAATGAAACCACAATGAGGGGGAATGGGACGAGTCCCTGTGATGATATTCATAACTAGAATGATGATAATGAATTCAGCAAATCACTATGAGATTAGTGGGTTGTGCTGTCAAAGTGCTACTGTTAACACTTGACTCGGTATATCAAGTTAAGGGATGACAAATTGAAAACTTGCTTGACTGAAATTCCTGTGGAGGAATGTTCAGAAAGAAAAAAATTTCGATCTGATAGACCATTATCGTGTTAAAGACATGAATGATATGATCTAAAATGAATTGTTATTTAATGATGAGTTCTATATAAGGGATATTTATCCCCGTATTCTGTTGGGTTGACCAGAATATAAGGAACCCTAGAATAAATTAGAAAAAAGAGTTGTCCTCTACTTGGCGAGATGAGGACATCTCGCACTTTTTAAGTGGGGAAGAATGTAAGATTCCTCCCCAGCCTTCGAGGTATACAGGAGTAAGAATCTCCCTTTTTGATCTCTAAAATAAAAGAAAGATTCTGTTTAAGAAAGAAAGACCTTTTCCCTAGAATACTTCTCAGGAGTTCCACCTGTTTTAAGGATTCAGAACAATGAGTTCAGAAGTAAAAATCGGTGTTTTGGATACCAAGGTTTTGGTCTTCATTCGAGTACGGCCCAAAAGAAGTTCTTTATCTATTGGGGAGTTTAAGAAGTTATCCACCAGATATTCTGAGCCTTATCTGAATTCAAAGAAAGTAAGCGACTTAGCTTACGAGCTTCTTTTATCTCCTCATCTCACCAGATATTCTGAGCCTTATCTGAATTCAAAGAAAGTAAGCGACTTAGCTTACGAGCTTCTTTTATCTCCTCATCTCAAAGTTCTTAATGTATTTCATAGAAATATGTGCCAAACCCAAATCATGGAAAGACGGTAAAACTTCAGTGGCAAGTTACCGTTTGGCTTCTAAGTTACGCTAGCTCCTTCCTTTATATAAGTCGTAACTTTTACTTGTCGCTCACAGTAATCTTACTTCCATCGATCTCCTTTCTTTCTTAATCTCCTTCATGGCTTGGCAACAAGAACTAGTTTTATCCATAATGATTCCTCACCTTCAAGACACAAGTGAATCTGTGAAGAAGGATTTTATAGAGCAGTATGAGCGCTCACTTTTCCCTCACTTGGGAACTTCTGTAGCGCAAACCAAATGGCGGACCTATCAAAACATAACTAGGGTAACACCCTGGGGTCAGCAGCACTTTCGTAACAATGTCCGCTTGGCCATGGTTATTGAAGCTTTGGGTTTGGGTCCCCGATACTACTGCGTCATGAGATCAAGGCATCCTGGGTTTTCTGAGCGGGTCTTCTTACTGGCGTGTTTTCTTCCTCATGAGAAGATATGCCTTTACCCCGTTTTTGGCTTGCCTCTCAGAGGTCCTTTTGTTAGAACACCTCATACCACTGAGATAGGCGCAGCAATAACCCACAGAATCATTCCCATAGATGAGTTACCTTATACTTGTGCAGCTTGTGAGGACTGCTTTTGTGACCATATGATGGACGGGCTTATGGAAGTGTAAAGAGTTCCTCTATCTTTACTGTATAAGTTCCGAGAATGAATAAAGTTTAAATCTTGTTCGTATTTTGAATCTTGCTCTCTTTAAGACTTATCTTGGTGGTTAATCTTGATTAAATTTTTTTTCTAAGTCTCATATTCGTGAATGTTGCGAAATTATCACAAGTTGCGAGATGAGGACATCTCGCATTTTTTAAGTGGGGTAGAATGTAAGATTCCTCCCCCAACCCCTTTTTGATGTCTAGTATCTTCCCCTGTAATCAACCCTCTTCAGAAATATAAAGACCCTGTTGCTAACTATTTTAGCCTAGAGAGAGAGAAATTATTCTAGAGAGAGAATATTCAAATTTTGAATATTTTTGGATAGAAAAATATCTCTTATAATTCAGATGAGTTCCCCTGAAACAGAAATTCAAAAAGAATTTTCCAATGTGCAATTGGAATTAATTGGAAATAGGTATAAAGAACCTTAGTCTAAGGGTCTAGATTTTCAGAAATCTTTAGACTATGGTCCAATTAAGGTTCCTATGGACCAATAGCATCAATCCATGTGTAGGGAGGAGATAAATCCAACTTGTAAAAAGAAAATACCCAAAAATGAGTAAATGCTCACATGAGGTGAAGAGTTGAAAATGTACAAGGATTATTAGTAAAAAACTATGAGCAATATTAAAAATATGACATATGTAAGGAAGGGGAATTCTTTAAAGGAGGTGCATATTTCACATAAGATGAAGAGTTGAAAATGTACAAGGATTATTAGTAAAAAACTATGAGCAATATTAAAAATATGACATATGTAAGGAAGGGGAATTCTTTAAAGGAGGTGCATATTTCACATAAGATGAAGAGTTGAAAATGTACAAGGATTATTAGTAAAAAACTATGAGCAATATTAAAAATATGACATATGTAAGGAAGGGGAATTCTTTAAAGGAGGTGCATATTTCACATAAGATGAAGAGTTGAAAATGTACAAGGATTATTAGTAAAAAAACTATGAGCAATATTAAAATGATTCCATTATGACACATATGTAAGGAAGATGAGTTCTTTAAAGGAGGTGCATATTTCACATGCTTGAATGAGTTTTAAACTCATAAAAATTGAGATATTTCATCTCTCCTCTCTCCTCATTCAAGTCTAGTTCCAAAAAGTTAGCTTAACTGACCTAAAAATGGTCAAATATTGACCAAACTGATTTAGAAAATTCTAGAATCAGTTTGTTTGGTTAGGAGCTCAATTTTTCCTATAAATAGAAGCCTCCCCCTTGTTGAAAAATAGATAGTGTTTATGCATCGTTACTCTACTCCACCTAAGCCAAGAACTGTGAATTCATTTAATAATTCACTAGTTTTTGGAGCTTCCCTCTTCTTCAATCCCCATTAGTGGCTCCATCAACATACTTAACCAATTGATTGGTTGGGGGCCTCTACCGTGAACAAAGAATCAAGCAATTTGTAAGGTAATTAGTGAATATTTATCTTTTCTATAATTTCTCAATGTTTCTCTCTTCTCAACCCCTCTCAAGCTTGAGAAGTTTAATTGGTATGGTTTTTTTTTAATGCTATTGAAGTTTGAATAGTAGTGAAGAGTTACATAATGCTATTGAAGTTAATTTTCATTTATGTTTAAATTCTAATGATTTTTATGTAAATTCTCTCTCTCACTCAAGAAATGGTCATACTCATGAACCGTTCTCAATCCAAATCAAGCTTTTCATAAAGCTTTTCCTTAACCCAAGATTAAGCTATGCTTGAGGCCAAATTAATGGCTTTTTTCTATGCTTTTAGTTTATGTATATTAATGATTCAATCCATTATGGATTGATAATCCAATTAGAGATCATTTTAATTATTTTCTTAATGATAAGCTTTATCCCTTAGAAAAATTGAGATTTATCAGTCATAGCAGCGGAGCTATGGCAAAATTTTTATAAAAATTATGCATAAAATAATTTCATTCAAAGCATAAAAAGAGGACTTCCTACCATATTCTAGGAATTATCATCCTAGATTAATTGAAAGAATTTCATTACAATCATGGAGAAATTGAATTTTAATATTATGCATAATGGATAAATTTTTATATCAAAAGTGTTATTTTTACCATTTTTATTTCATGCATAGAAGTATGCATAATGGATAAATTTTTATATCAAAAGTGTTATTTTTACCATTTTTATTTCATGCATAGAAGTATACATAATAGATAAATTTTTATATCAAAAGTGTTATTTTTATCATTTTTAATTTTCATGCATAGAAGTATGCATAAAGGAAAATTTTTATATCAAAAGTGTTACTTTTATCATTTTTAATTTTCATGCATAGAAGTATGCATAAAGGAAAAATTTTTATATCAAAAGTGTTACTTTTATCATTTTTAATTTTCATGCATAGAAGTATGCATAAAAGAATTTTTTTTTATATCAAAAGTGTTACTTTTATCATTTTTAATTTTCATGCATAGAAGTATGCATAAAAGTTGATTATTTTATTGTAAGAGTGTTACTTTTATCATATTAGATTTCATGCATATAGGTATGCATAAAAGATATTCTTTTTACACTAAAAGTGTGATTTTCATCATAAATGGATTTTATGCATAAGAGAAATTTTTTTAATTCTAAAAGTGTAATTCCTACCAAATTGAATTTATGCATAAGAAGATGCATAAAAAAATTGATTTTTAATTCAAAAGTATCATTCTCATCTAAATTGAATTTATGCATAGGAAGATGCATAAAAGATTGAATTTTAATTCAAAAGTGTCATTTTCATTTAAAATGAAATTATGCATAGGAAGATGCATAAAAGATTGATTTTACTTCGGAAGTATTAATCTCCTTAAATAGAATTTATGGATAAGTAAATGTGTAAAGAAATCTTATATCAAATATAAGAATTCTCTTGTATTCTATAAATAGATATGAGATGTGATAGGATGTGATAAGAGGTGTATAAGAGGTGATAAGATGAATTAAGATGTGATAGGATGTGATAAGAGGTGTATAAGAGGTGATAAGAGGTGATAAGATGAATTAAGATGTGATAAGATGTGTATGGGATGAGGTAAGAAGTGTATGTGATAGGATAAGATGTATATGGGTTGTGATAGGGCAAGAATGGATGTGATGTAAAAGATTAGATGTGAAGGCATATGGGGTTATATGAATGGGAATGTGGAAATGGATGTATGTATATGGATGTGTGGATGTGGAGATGGGAGTATGGATGTATGAATGTGAAAATAGATGTATACATGAAGATGTATATGCATAGATGTGAATGTGGATGTATAGATGTGAATGGGAATGTGGATGTGAATGTGGATGTAGATGTGGATGTATAGATGTGAATGGGAATGTGGATATGGATGTATGGATGTGAATGTGGATGTATGGATGTGAATGTGGATGTAGATGTGGATGTATAGATGTGAATGGGAATGTGGATGTGAATGTGGATGTAGATGTGGATGAATAGATGTGAATGGGAATGTGGATGTGGATGTATGTATGTATGTATGTGGATGTATGTATGTATGTGGATGTAGATGTGGATGTATAGATGTGAATGGGAATGTGGATGTGGATGTATGTGAATGTGGATGTAGATGTGGATGTATAGATGTGAATGGGAATGTGGATGTGGATGTATGTATGTATGTGGATGTGGATGTATGAATGAGGACGTGATAATGAATGTATGCATGTGGATGTGGATATGGATGTGTATGTATGAATGCGGATATGGATGTGGATATGGATGTGTATGTATGAATGTGGATATGGGATGTGGATGTATAAATGAGGATGTGAAAATGGAGATAAGCATGTATGTGTGGATGTATGGATGTGAATGTGGATGTGGATGTGGATGTATGGGTGTGGATATGGATGTGAATATATGATATGTGATGTGAAGGAATCTGAAGTGAAGAGATGGAAAATGATGTGATTGGATGAGTACACATATAAATGAAATGTGGAATAAGTAATGTGGATTGTATGAGGGATAATGTGGAAAAATGAGAGTTAATATAGAAATTGTATTTGTAAACTGTTTGTAAATGCTGTTTGTAAATGGCTGTTTTATGTCAAGAATGCTGGGAAAGCATTTTGACCGTCTTGTGATTAAGGTCGTGGAGACCTATCTGATAAAGTTGCAACTGCTGACGGAGAGTCAATGGAGGACGTCTCGCGTAGCAAGGTCGGCCGAGGTCTTGACCAGCCTCGGTTCGATTAAAATGGTGAGCTTCCGGTACGGTGGATGAGGGACCAAGGAAGCGGCCTATGAGTGAAGCGCTAGGTCACCTGCGAAGGATCCTAGAGGGTGCTGACCATACGGTGCTCGGGCTCTGGGTCGCCCAGGATACCCACGCGTGCGTCGAGGAAGATATTGGAACAAGGAGTAAGAGTTGTTTTGTGAAACCGGGCATGGATCTGGTTGATTGACCTTGCTGGTCTTCAATGGATGAGTCCATGGCTCTTTATATGGATCTGTTGGTTGATCTTGCTGATCTTCAACGAGAGTCCATCTTGATTTTTATAAGTGATTATATTGCCGAGTATTATGGGCTAGGAACTATTGAAAAGGCCCCTGTGTGGACAGGTGGTGAGCGTTCTAGTTGCCAATGATGCCATAGATACTCTGATGAAGGAATGATGGGAAATTATGAATCAACTGGATAAATTGGAAGATTGTGATCAGTGGTACTATGGTTTCATTAAAGGATTGTTTTAAAGTTAGCTGATGCTAAGAAAAAGGCAATTTTCATATTGGGTGTGTAAGTGGTGTGGCTAGTTTTATGTTTGTATGAATTTCCGGCTAGGGGGCCTTGGAACTCTTTTCCTTGGTACCCGGGACAAAACCTAACCAAATTCCAAATTGGATCCCATCACTACAGTGGTTGGGCGGTTGGCTAACCCATGGGATCGGATGGGGTTAGGCTGGACTGATGGATCCGTAAATCGAGATTTAATTTCTATTATTACGATAGATGAAGTAAATCCCGGATAGAAATTGTTCTATGGATAGGAATCAACGGCTGTGCCTCTTGATGGGGAAAAAAGCGATGATCCAAGTGCAAGTTTCTTCCTTGATTTGACCAAGTACCGTTAAAGGTGCAGTCAGATCAGTTGATCCGTAATGATCTTGACTACGTTAGAGTAAAGAGTTATCCTGGTGGAATTGCCCATGCTTTCCGGGTAAAGGAAGTTTTTCCGGTTTCGGTTTTGGACAAACCGACGGATTAGTCTCTTGTCCGGATATCCGTGGGCGAGGCCCGAGTGTGAGACCCCTACCCGCACTTGATGTGTTACTTCCGTTGCTAGTACCCCGAATCCGTTGCTCGGTGGGAATAGGGACCTCACAGTGCTGGAGTGAGCATTGTGACTAAAAACTGTTGGGAATCTATGGGGAGACCTCACCTCGAAGTCACAAACATAGTGGTTAAGATGGCAAACGGAACTATTGCTAAACCTATTGGAATGTTAAGGGACCTTAAGATCAAGGTTCTAGGGTACAAGGTAAGACATACCTTCATTGTAATGGATTTCTCCAAGCATCCTATGTCATATCAAATGATCTTAGGACGTCCTTTTATGAGGGAATCACAAATGGTGCATGATTGGTCGAAAAACCATGTCTACCTATAATTCCAGGACTCTGTCATTCGAGTTGATCTTGAGAATGGTTGTGCACATCCTTTAGGAAGCAAGGTTATCATTGATAATCGATCGGATACCACTATTCACTCCGCCCCATTAAGGTATTGCTATACATGCAGAAAAGAGACTGATGATGGGAAAGATTCTCCTTATATGGATGTCCTACCGGGTATGACTGAGTCGAATAATGTGGATTGGGTACACCTAGCGGCAACCATAGACACATGGGGAAATAGAGGCACAAGTTGGGTAACACCTGAGGGGCAAGATATGCCACCGTTAGTGCCAATAAACATGATAGGTGTTATGCACTTGACTCCTGATGGCAAGAAAGTGGCAAACTCAACTGACAGTAGTGAAGACTCTGACCAATGTAACTCTGAGTATGAATCTCAAGAACAAACTGACTCTGAGCCTGATGGGAGGGGGGATGAATCAAATATTCACCCAAATGTGGAAGCAAGATGCTCAAGGCCTAGGACAGTGACCTCCTACAGTTCATCCGAAAGTGAGGGGGACACAAGTGAAGATCGACCAAGTGAGTTCGAATCTGACAAAAACAAAAATATAAAACTTGGTAAGAAGAAAATGAGACATAAGCGACAATGCTATCGAGCTAATGTACGAACTGCAACAATAAACAAGGAGAGATCCACTGCAGAATGGCTTAGTTATGTAGGAGCTATTGACGATCATCGGAAGTTAGCGGATAATTGGGGACAATATCTCCAAAGTGTCATGTGGTGTATTCCGCAACCTCATGATGTTGCCCAATTAGAAATCGAAGAGAAGCCGAAACTAAGTCGTACTGCAAGAAGGCGGCAAAACCAAGAGTTAGCTCAGCAACAAAAGGAGGCGGAATTGAAAGAAAAAAGCCTGGCACAACAAGAACCAGTAGACTTACATCCCGCACCCGAGCATTTCAAATCATTCACCACATGGGAACATAAAGTGGTCTACACAAAAGCCCAACGAATGCCTACCAATGGGAGTAGCAGTGTCTACGATGGCCCTGGGGGTAGTTAAGGAGATAGACTTAGCAGATCCGGGTGAGGAGTCTAAACCAGTTTTTATTGCTCAAGACCTTACCAAGACGGAAGAAGCTGCACTTAAGAAGCTTCTTAAAGAATTCAAGGCCATATTTGCTTGGACATATCATGATATGAAGGGTGTTCCACCCCCTCGGTGGTGTGCCACACACGATTCCAATGATTAGCACTGCTAAACCAGTCCAGCAACGTCCCTACCCAATGAATCCTAAGTACGCAAAGATTGTACAAGAGGAAATTGAAAAGCTTGTAAAATGTGGATTCATATACCCAATTGAGCACTCAGAATGGGTTTCTCCGATAGTGATCGTACCAAAGAAGAATGGGAAACTCAGAGTGTGCGTTGATCTCAAAAAGGTTAATGCAGCCACCAGAAGGGATCATTACCCCTTGCCATATTCTGAACATGTGCTTGAAAGAGTGGCAGGCAAGGAGGTATATAGCTTTTTAGATGGGTACTCGGGTTACAATCAGATCACAATTGCAGTCGAGGACCAAGCTAAAACAACATTTATCACGGAGTTTGGAGTGTTTGCCTTTCGCGTCATGGCTTTTGGCTTGACCAATGCACCTGCAACATTCCAACGATTGATAAACACGGCCTTTAAGGAATATCTAAGGGACTTTTGTGAAGCTTTCTTAGATGATCTTTGTGTTCATTCCTCTTGGGACGAGCACTTGATGTGTTTACGAAAAATATTTGAAAGGTGTAGATTATATCGTATCTCATTAAATCCTTTTAAATGCCAATTCTGGGTTAAACACGGAGTTATCTTAGGGCATATAGTGTCCAAAAATGGGATTTCCACTGACGAGAGTAAAATCAAGGTCATTCTGGAATTGCCCCCACCCACCAACTATAAGGGAGTCCAACGCTTTATGGGCCACGTTGGTTATTATCGAAGGTTTATTCTATTCTTCGCCGAGATAGCTCAACCATTGTATAAGCTTCTCATCGAGTTTATTTGGACCGAAGAATGTGACCGTCCCTATGAGCTATTAAAGAAGGCCTTGGCGAGTGCTCCAATCTTGAGAATGCCTAATTGGGATTTAATCTTCCATGTGCATATTGATGCATCAAACTTTGCTATTGGGTGTGTGTTAACTCAACTTGGAGAACACAAACTAGACTACCCCATTAGCTTTGCCAGTCGTTGAACGATGCTGAGATGAACTACACCATTATGGAGCGAGAAGGGTTGGCAATGATATATGCAGTAAGGAAATTTCGTTATTACCTCCTTGCCACCAAGTTTGTTTTCTATGTGGATCATCAAGCATTGTTGTATCTGGTAAACAAACCATGCTCCACAGGAAGAATCACACGATGGCTATTGATTCTTCTTGAGTTTGATTTCACTGTTGTTGTGAGACCTGGCAAAAAACATGTTATGGCTGATCATTTGTCTTGCATACCTAATGGTGAGGCTCCTACGGGGGTTGATGATGACTTACCTGACACTTCCCTGTTCATGGTGAAGACAATGCCTGAATGGAGTGAGAAGATTGTTAACTTTTTGGTTAATGTCTTTCCACCCAAGGAGCTTCGTAAAGATCTAGCTCGAAAGCTGATCAAAGAATGCAAACCCTATTGCCTGATAGCGGGGACTCTTTATAAAAGAGGAAAGGATGACGTTCTTAGGCGTTGTGCTCGAGAGGATGAGTATCTATACATTTTGCAAGAGGCACATATGGGCGTAGCTGGTGGTCACTTCTCAGGAGATTTAACTGCGTGAAAGATCTTACAATCGGGGTATTGGTGGCCTACTATGTTCCAAGATGCATCACTTTTTGTGAGAGGTTGCGATGAATGCCAACGATACAAGAAAACCCAGCGGAAGGATCAGATGCCCCTACATCCAATCAAAGTAAATCGACCATTTGAAAAGTGGGGTTTTGTAGGTCCAATTAGCCCAGCGGCCCGAAACACACAATCTCGCTATATTATTGTGGCCACTGACTATATGACCAAATGGGCTGAAGCGAAGGTGACACGTAAGGCAGATGCAAGGAAAACAACCAAGTTCCTCTTTGAAAATATAATCACACGCTTCTTTTGTCCTTTTGAACTTGTGAGCGACAATGGTACGCATTTTATAAATGAAGTGATTAAGGAGCTCACAACAAATTTCATGATATCCCATCATAAATCTACTCCTTACTATCCGCAAGCGAATGGCCAAGCTGAGAGTACCAACAAGACAATCTCTGTTTTGACAAAGACAATTGAAGCTCATCGCACAGATTGGAATCTAAAGCTTACGACAGCTTTATGGGCCTATCGTACTGCGTACAAAGTGGCTATTAATTGCACACCATTCAAAATGGTATGTGGCCAAGAAGCGGTCATGCCGTGGGAATTTGTCATTCCTAGTCTTCGTGTTGCTACTCAAGAGGGTTGGGATGGTAATCCCTTAGTAGAGCATCTATATATCCTTGAGCGGCTAAACGAAGAAAGACAATTGGCTGTATACAATGCCCTTGTGGAGAAGGATAGAAGGAAAAAATGGTTTGATCGCCACCTGAAGGACAAGGACATCAAGGTTAGGGATAAAGTCCTGATGTATGGAGTGCGTAACGAGAAGAAGAAGCTCAAATATGCTGGTAAGGGACCGTATAGAGTATGTGAAATTACCCCGCAAGGTACCATCCGAGTGGAGACTCTCGACGGAGTTGAAACCATTGGATTCCTTAATGGGAGTAAATTCAAAAGGTACTATGATCCCCTGAGCCAAGAGGAGTTACATGCAATCCATCAAAAGAAGGCAGCTAAAGAACAAGCTGAGCTTAAAAAGATACAAGCAAGAATTGAAGCCAAAGAACGTCAACAGCGTGCTAGGCACCAACGAGAAGCTAACTTGGGGATTACACAAGCATTTTTTGAGGAGGCAAACGAGGATTCACTGGAATCTGACCCGCCTCTAAGATACCCAATTGAGTTACAGAGTCCTTTTACGGGGAGGTGCTGTATAATGCATTATTGGTTACAGGAGCTCAACACAATTTGTTATCATATGGCGTGTGGTGTCAACTTGGAAAACCACCTTTATCCAAGAGTGCTATCCAAGTTCAATGAATCAACAAGAAGAAAACCCCTGTCTCAGGAATTCTGCACACTCCGGTTGCCTATGACAAGGGGACCATAATTCAAAGTTTTTTGGTTATGCCTGCGGGTACCATGGAAGGGACTGTAAACTTAGGGCGCAAATGGATGATGGCCACCAAGTGCAATATCGATTGGGCAACCAGACGAGTCACAATGCAAGAACCAACACTAGGTCTGACCGCTCAAAATCCCGCACCTAAGTCATCCACTCAAATGTTAGATAATGAAAAATCACAAAGTCCAGTGGCAAAACCATCTTTGATTGTTTGCCACCCCTCTAACGCTTCAATGCCAAGAGTGGAAACATGCAGGGTGGTCTCTAAAGCTCCGCTTACTATGCCAAAAAATACATACAAATGGGTCCCAAAAGCTTTGTTTTAACAGCTACTTCCCTTGCTCAATCTCGTACAAACAAGAAGCCTCGTAGGAAGAAAACAGCTACCCACCCGAGAAAGGGCAATGTAACATCACGATGGATCCCTAAAAAATTATTAGTAGCCCAAGGGTATTACGAAGGGAATGACCATATTTGGGTCCCTAATAAGCATAAGCTGAATCCACATCACTTGTAAAACCTTGCAAACCAATTGTTGCCACCCTAACGACAATTCAAGACCGTGGTAAGGGAAAGGTAACAGAGTGCTCCGCACCACTTCTTCCAGAGTTAGTTTGGATTCCCAAACGATATCGATCATTACCACCTAGCTCAGGAAGGGGGAGCCACATGAAGCTTCTAGCTCCTCATGCCAGGCCCACGCTGATATAGAAGTTTCTACATGCTCTACACCTACTCTTGTCAACACCCCAACAAAAGACCGATGAGTCTACATCTCCCCTTGTAATAGTATCGTCGAAAACCATTTCCTCCATTCGTCAATGGGAGCGTACACTAACATCTCTGCAATTGGATGTGGCCACAAGGGTCATAAAAAGCTATCTGCCCACATCACAACCTATGACCCACTGGACAAATTGGTTCCAAGAGGCTGCAACATCATTGCAAAAAATATGATCTACCCAAGGAAAGGGGGAGCATGTACTCACGCTCGACATTCTAATGCTTCCTCCTTAACCTTATCCCCTGACCATGTAATTGCCAAATTCAAGGGGATGTATATATATAGCTTCATACACAGAAAAGAAAAGAAAAGAAAAGCAAAAAATAGTAAAAAAAGCAAGAGCACGTTAAGAGCAGAAATATCCGTATATACAATCAAGAACTAGATTGACCTATCATAAACCTACTGATGCTATATCTGTGTTTGTAGATATGGCAGATGCACGATCATCATACACTTCATCCACTCCCACCTTTGGTGAGAGGTATCATTTGTACCTTTCTCAGATATTTCACATGTGCTATCCTGTAATTGAAACTGAATGGGATCATATAGATGTACAGGCCAGAGAGGAAAATGTTGAGGAATTAGAATGGCTAATTCGCCTATTGACCATGACTGACCCCTACTCCGTAGTAGAGGACATATCCCCGATAGCCCAATGCTTTCCTTTTCCACAAGATGACTATCCTCGCATGGTTACATTCTTGATGAGTCTATGTGGATGGGAATACGAAAAAGATATATCTGACGACGATGAATGGACGGATGAAACTCATGGCACTACTGAGGCTGACTTTATTTATTTGGATGATGCGGATAGAGGCTTAGCCTTAAGGCTAGAGCCAGGACTCTACAACATCCTCTTACCGTATCCTCAGTAGTAGTGTAGTGACTGGTAGGTAGGTTAGTGTTTTCAAGTTTTTTCAAGTTTGGATTCCTTAAACGAGTCTTTAATTTTTCACACTGATGTGCCTCTCGAGGTATAGTGCTTGTTAGTTGGTTGTACAGGTGGAAAAGTTTGAGGTGGGTTCGCTTTCAAGTCCTGAGATAGCCGCAATGCTCATACATAAATATCTCATCAAATTACGGGCATTTTTCTCATCGAATCAAGGAGATCTCCAAAATACAGGTGTAATTCTTCAATACCCACTCTCTTTCGTTTTTACTGTTCAATTAATTGCATGAACTATAATGCATGACCACATGAAAATTGTCAATGTACTACTTAGTTTTTGAAGTTGCTTGACGTGCTAGTGTAAATCATTAATGAGCTTAACTTTATTGGATATATTCCTAGGCAGCATGATGTCTTTAGTTAACCTTGGAATATGATTATCTTAGGTCTAGGGTCAAACCATCTTAATGTTTGACACCTGGTCATGTGTGTGTTGACCTCTAGGACATAACTTTTACCCCTTTGTCGAAAGGATGCAAGACAAATTATAGTTCAGGAGCGAAGATCAAAAGAAATAAATTTAAAAAAAAACCTACAATAAATGGTAATACAAGTCTATGATGTGCTTTAATGTTGGCCTATCGCCTTATTGATACTTGGTAGGCGAGGAGTATTCTACTCCAGACCGATGCCTTGGTTGGTAGGGCGTAGCCTTGCCTAAGGTGAACTAATAGATTCCTGGATAATACCTTGTGTTAAACATGGTACCAGGATCGATGTTAGTTTTGCCTTAGGAAGGTCGCCATTATGTGTACAAATTGTCACGTGCATAAAAAAATAAAGGCAAAAGGCTCCTGTAACTCTGATGTTTCTTGTGTCCCTAGGGTCACGGTATTAACTTGTTCTTAGAGTAGACACAGTGTGGTCATCTGTTTATTTATTAAGCTTGGTTATTTTCCTTGACTTAGGCCAGTTATAAACCTTGATTAACCTTTGACACCTTGCTAACTCTTGATTTACTTTCAATAATTTTAAACTCCTGTTAATTTGCTACACTAGCTCATTCATGTGACCCCTTAAACTAAGTCTCATAGCAACATCCATTGTGGTCTAACATGCTTGAATTTATACACTTTATATCTTTTGAATTCCAGCATACTTTCACTCTACTTCCCTGTTTTGCAGACGGTCTACCATAACAACCCTATCGAGCTTACCATACCATAGCTTCCGAGGACGGAATCTACATCAGGAAGGGGGGCATGTTAACCTATGACGGACATTGAGACGTATTATGTTTTACGTCATTAATTTAAATATTCTGAGTCATGGGCCGGGGGCTTGTCGGCACCATATGTTAAGGATAAAGGGATTGGGTGATCGCCGATGAGAGGCGCACCTTGAATATCAGCAGGGTAAGGGTTAGGATCGACTGGCCATGTATGGACGCCCATGTGTGAATGGCCAAGTCACCTATAAGAGTCAAATGTAACCCTAAAACTCTCATTCTCATGTGTTGAATATAAGAGTGCTCTTGCCTTATCTCCTTTGTTTCCTTCTCCTACGTGAGAGAGAGAGAGAGAGAGAGAGAGAGAGCGATCGAGCACTGTGTAGCGGCATGGCGGCGGCGAGGCGGTAGAGCGGCGACGGTGGCTCCTCCTTCACTGCTGCGACGCGGGAATCCTTCACGGCGGCGGTTAGAGCGGTGAGTGACACACCTTTGCATTCTGTTTGAGCTTGCTTTCCTGGTTGTATGCTTGCAGCCATTCGTGGCTCACATACGGTGTTCAGCAAGTCCCCAGCTACGACTCATGCGGCAAAAGCGCACACATGGGAGATGGAGGTTTTGAGTCAATTGTGGATGAAGTGGAACACTTTTTAGTATCATGGTCATGGGTTTTACAATATATGTAGTATAGAAAAACAGGTGTCTTGTATGCACAATGAGGATTGGGATGGTCGTAGAGTGATTGCACTCACCACAAGGCATTTCGTTCCTCACTTGTAGAGGTATTAAGGATGTCTAGTTTTGAAGGAGCTCATCCTCTCTTAGAGATGTTGATTGGAAGGTTTTAAGCAAGGCTACATAGAATTCATGGAATATCAATTTCGAGATCGATCTTTCTTTTGCCATTGCTTCACTTGGTGTAGATGAGGAACATCTCGTAGCATGATCATCTTCTAGCATGTTGTCATCTAAACGTATTGCTTCATTTACAACATTGATCGAATGTTTCTGGATTGATACAATGATCAAGTTGTGTAAGGTGTTATTCTTTAAGCCCATCATGAAACATCTCTTCAATTGAATATCATTTAATTTTTTCCATGACTCATATCGTGAGTCCAAGAGTTTTATCTGAAGGATAAAACCTCTAATGGATTCATTTGGTTGATGCTCAATTGAATAGAGTTCTGTTGTTACACTCCCCCGATCACCTTGTCTGGAAAAGCCATGTATAAAGGCCGATTTCAAGGTTTTGAAGTTGGTCTTGAACCATCGACTAGCTTTTTCCCCTAGGCATAGGTTCAACGTATGTACCTTAGTGGGACAGTTGAGATTTCCAAAGGCTTCACATCTTTGTTCAAACATTTGAATGACTTAAACAGGGTCTGTTGTTCCGTCGTATTTGTCCATAATTTTAGAAAATTGTACGGTCGTATTTCTGTATGAGTCACTGAGGTCGTATATGAATGCTTTTGTTGGGAGAGACTCACTGAGTCCTTGGGCTATCCCCCTTCCTAGACTAGTCAGAATCTCCAGGGTGTGGGCATCTAGGAGAGGGTTGGTACCTATAGCATTTGTGGAAATGTTAGGTAAGGGACTAAAGCTCAGTGGGATCAAAGTGACAGGGAGTGTAAAACCCGATGCCATGCTTATTATAAGCATAGCCAATGGTATTGGGAGGTGCATTTACGACATAGATCTCAATGGCTCGAGGATGTCAGCCACCATTGGGTTCAGTCCTTGTGTGATCCCTGGCAATCCCTCTATCGTGGCCATGCCTAAATGCTCCTTAATGAGCAAACATAGTTTTTTTTTTGCTTTTTATATTTTCTCACAGTGCGTTACAGCCTTAAGAGACCTGGCGTTCTCTTCGTTGGGTCAAACGAGTGTCCTTTCGCTCTAATTAACTTAGGTGTTATACGCACGCGAACCGTAATTTTTTGAAAAAAGTGTATGCTAGTAACTTCCCAGATGGAAGAGGAGCTCCTAAAATCTATTTTCCATCAGTCTCAAGAAAAAAAAATTTTCCAAGAATTTTTTCACTAATTCGCAGCATGTTTTTGAGGGTGTTCCAAAAGAAATTTTGAAAAACTCTGTACGAGAGAGTTGTAGTATTTTTAGAGTACTACAACTTTGTTTCCTTGAGTCGTCCGTGATTTTGTCGTTTGTATTTTCAAAAAGTAGCCCGAATATGACTCGTCGTCGTTTTTTGCGTTGTTTTTAATGATTTTTCGTGGTTTTTGGGCTGTTTTTTGCCTCGATTTTTGGGTCAAATTTTGAGGCTACTGGTCGAAAGCCAAAATGATCGATTTTGACTTCGGATGACCAAGTCCAAAGATGAAGAGCTCAATGTCAGCTTTCTAATGAGCCTTAGAGTGCTTTCATCGGATATACAGTTTAGAAGATAGGGCCTCCAAACAGGGGTGTTTTCTAAGGTTTTTTTTTGGCTGCCGGCGGACCTCTTTTCATGCCGTGAAGCGGACTTCACGGATTTTATAAATTTTGATTTTTTGATTTTGATTTTTGCTTTTGTGAACGAAGAGTCTCACGTCGTGAAATGGTTTGGGGCAGGACCTACTAGAAATTAGTAGTGTTAGTCGAGTCAGCAGTGTTAGGAGGTGTCATTGGCATGGCTTGGTAGATTGTTGAGTTTGTCACTAATGAGGCTTTGTTGGAGAGAGGCTCTATGCAAAGGATTGGCCTCTTTCTTGGCAATAGAATTTTATCTTATTCAGTGTTCATGGGAGTTGGGATTGGTGAAGAGGATTGTATGCCTTGTGGTGGTGGGATCCGCGGCTCTGGCTCTTCATCTATTATGAAGACTATAACTTGCCTCTTGAGGTAAGTTGTAGTGTTGCTGTCCTTGCTTCCCAGTTAATGTGAACCTGTTGTGGCCCATCCATCCTGTTCCGAGGAGAATTTCTTCTCACACCGTCTCTGTGGGGCAGGACATAGAACTTTCCTTCCAGGGGGTTATTCCCAATGTGAAATAGAACTATAAGAATTAATTGCTAGGCATTTAACACAATTCAAAGCAATGGGTAGTGGCAGTGGGTGGCGAGGGTGTGGACTAAAGTTGGTTGATCAAGAGAGTTCCATGTGTCATAGAGGAAATCAAGTTATGATTAACTCTCGTGTTTGCAAGTGCTAACTTTTGGGTAAAACCTGTCAGTGTGGTCATTCCAAACCATAAATGGGCAGGTTTGACTTCCCCATCCTCTTCTTCTAGGTCCACTACCCTAAGCCATGTTCACAAAGATTTGATTTCCTCTAAGTTTTGCTTGCTTTTCCTTGGCTTCCCTTTGTGTTGCCTTTTCATCTCACTCTATTTTTTTCCCCCTCCTTTTTGAGACAAATTGTGCCTTCAATGCATTTTGCATGAGCGGTATGTAGTAGCATCATTAAATAACCTACCATTTCAATGCCATCGAGTGTTTTAATGTGTACAATACCTTGTGGGGTTATTTTGGTCACTAGAAAGGGTCCTAGTCCTTTGTATTTAAACTTCTTTTTGTGACTTTTTATGCTATTAAGAAGGACCGTATTCGTCTCATTCATCTCTTTATCCTTGAGCTAGTCATCAAGCCATTACTTGCACCTTAGTTTTTCCACAATCATACCATACATAGCTCTTAGATGCATCTCGTTGAGTTTCTCAAGCTCAAAGAGTCAATTGCTCCAAAACATTACGAGTGAGCCTTTCTTATAATGTGACCCATAATCTTGGTAGGTAGGCAAGAATTTCCTAGGAATGACCGCTTCACTTCCATATGTTAAGCTAAATGGTGTGGTGTTAATGGCCACTTTGTATGATGTGTGATAAGCCTAGAGTGTAGCCAGAATCTTCTGTTCCCAGTCGTCTGCAACTTGCCTCTATAGTTTTAGTTAAGATGACACATAAAGTTTTGTTAGTGCTTTCTACTTGGCCTTTATCTTGGGGGTAATTGGGTGAAGATTTACCAAGAATTCTTGTATCAAGAATCATATTACCTCATTTATGAAATGGGTTCCATTGTCTCATTGACAAGCTCAAGAGGACACCCAAATCGAGTGATTACACACTCATAAAGGAATTTAGCCATGGACATTACATATCGGATTTTCTTGTGGCTCAAGCTTTGACTCATTTTGTGTAAAAGTCCATTGCCGCTATGATATATAGGGATTGGGTGTGTCTGGCAGTCGGGCTAATGGGATCAAAAAAATCGATACCCCATTTCTTGAATGGTTGTAAGGACATTACAAGATAGAGGAGCATCCTATCCTTATTGTACGGAATTGCAGTCCCTTGGCATTCATTACATTGTTTGACATATTCAGCCACGTCTCTAAACAAGGATGGCCACATTCATCACCATTTGACATATTCGGCTGCATCTCCAAACAAGGATAGCAACGATAAGCCTGCTAGGAGAATCTTTCGAGCATGTGGTATCTGCTTTGAAGTGTCCGCTTGTGCTGCAACCTAGAGTGGGCTTGTTCCAAAATAGAGATGTATTCATCCTCATGGATGCCTCGTCTCATTGTTCTATCTTTTCCTTGTTTGTACAATTGCCCCATTGGTGATCAATTGAAGGGGGGGTACCTTCTTGATAAGGAGTCTTGCTTGATCCTTGTTGATCGACATTTTGGTGGGTAGGCCATTAGCTAGGAAATGTGTAGCTTCCTCTCCCCATTCAAGAATTAAGCATAGTTGGAATAGGGGGGCATCTAGAAAGTCATCATCAACTCCCATCCGTAGTTGCGTAACATGTGGTCAACCAATATGTGTTGGGAACCTTTGCATACTATGAGATAGAAAAATCAACTCTAGTAGAATTAGGAGCCCTCTTTTGATCTTGCTTATGGTGCAAGGTTTATTCACCAAATAAAGAAGAGCTTAATGGTTTATAAAGAAAAAGAATTTGGTTGCCAAAAGGTAATGACAAAACTTGTTAACTGTATAGACCATGGCCAACCCTTCTCTTTCTGTGGTGGTATAATTTTGTTCTGCTTCGTAGGGAAGTCCTTTCCCTGTTATGTTCTCTAGGTTGAGCTAGTACACAACCAATCATGAAAGTAGAAGCATCTATGTGGACCTAAAATATGATTTCTCAATCGAGGGATCTCAAAATGGGAGTACTTGCCAATGCTTTCTTGAGGATATCATATGCTTGCTAGTACTCCTCTCTCCATTCGAAAACAACCAGGAGCCCCCATAAAGGGTACAACCTATGTCTCTTACATGAAGATGAAATGCTGGTAATAACCAATATGCTCCACAAATCATTAGACTCTTTTAAGATCACTCCACACTGGAATTTCAAAGGTTAAGAGAAATTATGTAGACTCGATATCTCTTTAGCACTTTTCTCAAACACAATAGATACACTCTTCATGTAGAATTGACATAGAGGTCATCCATAAAGACTTCAAGGTTCTTGTTGTAGGCTGTACACATTAGGCATTGGAAGGTTCCTAGGGAATTGGTCAAATCGAACGACAATAGACTCGATATCTCTTTAGCACTTTTCTCAAACACAATAGATGCACTCTTCATGTAGAATTGACATAGAGGTCATCCATAAAGACTTCAAGGTTCTTGTTGTAGGCTGTACACATTAGGCATTGGAAGGTTCCTAGGGAATTGGTCAAATCGAACGGCATGACATGGTATGCATATGTTTCCCATTCAGTAGAAAAAGCCATTTGTTAACCTATGATGGACATTGAGATGTACTATGTTTTACGTCATATAATTAATATTAAGTATTCTAAGTCATGGGCCGGGCTTGTCGCGGCACCATATGAAAACGATAAAGGGATTGGGTGATCGCACGCCCTAGTTCAAGTTCAACCAAAAGTAAGGGGGTTAGAAACGAGTTAAAAACAATATAAAAACAAGTAAAAACGGGGTGCGAAACACCCGAGAGACCACTTGGGTGGGCTTCAAAGGTAGTCACCAACGCCCGTAGGGTACCCATGTCACATGCATCTACGCTCTGGTCGGGTACTAAAGCCTGAGCCACTAGAAAGAGTTTCAGTTTACGCAGGCTCACACCATCCCTCCACATTGGCATCTTGGCCTTCGGCTAGAACCCAAGGGAGTGCAACCCAAGATCCACGAATAGTGGATAGTGACTCGTCCTCTAACTCAGAAGCCATGGAAGGGCACCCTACCAAGAACCCTGAGGAGACAAGCCAAAACATGCCAGTTTGGGCCCCACAACCCGGATCTAGCATGTTTAGTCGTCTAATAGAGACCTTTAGTAGAGCTACAAGCTCTGAACATGCGACAAGCGAAGTAAATGAAGAAGGAGGTGTAGTGGATTCACCATTCACATCTCATGTGGACCCTACCCTCCCAAAGAGTGTCCATGTGGATATTCTACCCACTTTGTTTAATGAGGGCCCTACTGAGCTACCACCTTCCGATGCTCTTCCTAAAGTAGAGGTCCCTAGAAGCCAATCCATAAGAAGTGACATTGCGTCCACTTCAAGAGAACCCTTTGGCACACCAAGTCTAGATGGGATATTTCTCAATGAAAATTGGGAATATGATCTACACACAGAGACTCTAACTGACCTATACATGGGTTACACATACCATGTAGGTTGGTTAGAAGTCCTACGATCTACATCGCGCCACTAACCTAGAGGAGCAACAACAAATGATATGTGAGGTTATTCATAGAATTATCCAAATTGAGAGGAAAAATAGGGGAGTGAACTTAGTTTCCACTGGCCCTATGAGATTTTTGGATACGGGCAAGGCCAAACAACCAACCCTATCAACTCGATGAGTCCCATAAACCCTTTGTATGTTGTTTCGCCTGGAGTCTCAATGCAGGTTGAGCCCACGAGCAGTACCTTTAGCTTTCCAACCTTGGCTCAACTTTCCATTAAGGAATCCACAATGCCTACCCCAATGATGAGCATGACAGAAAGCGCACCTGTTACCACTGTAGTTAGTACGACACCGCTACCTAGTGGAATAGTACCTACAACAGTGCGTGCCAGTGCCTATCGACCATATGTACCTATACTCATGCTCAGGTAGCTCCTATGCCTCTTAGTATGCCAATGGCGTATGCTCCACGATCGCCTTATCACAACCCTTATCCAAGAGGAGCTAGGCCTAGTCACATATCATATCCTACGTCAGCTGCCTACATACCCAGACCAATGCCAACTCCTATCAACCAGGCTATCCCAAAAGTGCCTCCACCAGCTATGCCTGCTCACCTAGGTGATCTCACAGCGTTTGCTCAGACGATCGGACGATCTATTGCAGAAAACATGCGGGGCATGCCTGAGAGAGAACCCAGAAGCAAGGCGGTACAAGTGGCTAAGCTCACTCAAAACTTCAGTGGTAACGAGGATGTTAGGAAGCACATTGAAGTCTTTGAACACGTGTGTGATTCCTTGGAAGAGCACAATGAGCTGCATAAGTGTAAAGCCTTAGGCTTAACCTTGAGTGGGAAGGCCGGAGATTGGTATCGAACCTTAAGGATTGAAGAGCGCACTCACTACCCCACTCTGAAGAGATTGTTCTTTAAAGAATACATACGTGAGGGTGTGCTTTGGGGAGTAGCATCTCAACTCCAAAAAGCTGAACGCGAGGAAGGGGAGTCAGTGAGAGACTTTATAAGTCGATTGAAGCATTTAAATTCTCGCTGCACTCCCGATGAGCGCTTCAATAATAACCAACTGCTCGATAGATTCATCTGAGGATTGCGCCACGAGGACATATACAATGGCCTAGTCATTAGAGGTCTTACAACGTGGGAAGCAGTCACTACCAATGCAATCCAGTTAGAAGACAACTTGATGATTGCAGTTAAAAAGGTGTCTTCGGAGATAAAATCCGTTAGTTCGCAAGTATCTGAGCACGAGCCAATGATGGTAAAACCTATTGCCAAGGAGCCCAAGATATCCGAAATGTCTGTGATGACCGACCTTACTAAGGCCCTCCAAGAATACTTTAGGGGTAATCGAGCTCCTCAAAATAGCCATATGTACCCAAGAAGAGAGCAACAATGGTGTTCGGTTTGCTTAGGACCACATAGCACGAGTGAATGTCCCACATTCAGAGTCAAATTCAATGGGAATTGCAATGCATGTGGTGAGTATGTCCATCAATCTAAAGATTTCCTAGTACTTAAGCGAATGTTGGCAAATCAGGCACCACTAGCCTGGTCAAACACAACTCAAGTACCCGCGTTAATGCCTGCACAACCTGTCGAGCAACCGTCATAGCACATAGTTCCAAGGAATCCGAATGTAGTCCAGTCTGTGCCGTTACAGTGCTAGGACCATAACCTCCACATCCCCAAGGATTACCCCAATAAACCAGATGGGTTGTGTCACATAGTGCGTGTGGGGATCATGAAGAGGAGATAGACCCCACTGCTCCATACGGGATTGATACGTTTGAAATGACTCCACAGTACTACATGGAGGATCATTTCGGGCAAGTCAAGCCTGTATATCAAGCGGCTGCTCTCGCCCACAAGAGGGCAAAACCTTAATACCTTGGCAAGGAGACCACCTCTTCAATGCTACGAGTGTGGTGGACCACATCGTGTAGCGGAGTGCCCTAATAGGCTACAGAAGATCGCTACTCAGATGCAACCAAATCAAGGGAGCACATCGGGAATGCCGGTACTTACATGTAATTGTTGTGGCATAGATCATTTGATTGCTCAATGTCCACATAATCCTAATGCACCCAAGATTACGCCATTGAATTTGGTTGAGGTCACCAACTAGGCCGCACGAGGAACCATACTTGTCATACCCGCGAATGTAGTTACACGGTCAATGCTTCAAAATCAAAACTACATTCTCGAAGAGAGGGATACTGCATCAATTGCTCGAGCAAAGAAAAAGAAAACACGACGGAAGAGATCGCTTAATGCCACGAGCTCCAAGCCTAGTTCGAAGACTAACATAGGAACAGGAGACGACCCCGTGTATATGAATGATCCTGAAGATGATTTTGATTCAATAGAAACCATGGGGACCAAAGCCACTACCTTAAGGGAGGACCCCACTCATCAGGAGCTCAATGAAGGGGAATCAAGTGAATACATAAATCAGGGGAAACAGAAGGAAACTTCCTCGACCCCACAACCAAGTTAGCTAATGCACTCTCGACCACCCAAACTGACTGAGACTCCCCAAGACAAGCCACGTGGGCCAAAAACCCTCAAGAAAAAGATTGGAACTTACCCAAACCCAGTTGAGGAGATTGAACAAGTGCAACACTTAAGGGGTTTGGTGGAAGAAACATAAAGAGAACTGGAGCCAAACTCGAGAAAAATCAAAATTCCAGATACAGTGTTTCCTACGCAAGTTCAGCCTCACAGGAACCATAAACCATTAGCTATACCTAGTATCATTCGGGAAGAAAGTGAGGATAGGACATCAGGAAGTGGGAAAACACCCTTTTTGCTTGAAAGAATGTTTAGTGAGGGAATGCCTGACCCCATCGAAGAGCGATTCCATCTTCACCAGTCCCTAGTCAAGGGGCGATGTCTCAAAAAGTACCATTGAATATGTCTAAGCTAATGGATTTCATGTCCTCTGAAATCAGAACCACGATCATATCCAAATTATATGGAGATCTTGAGCTATTCTTAGCTCTTCGGGCATTTCTCAATGGAGAACTAAAGGCGGGGCTACCACAATTTGCAAATATAGATAGACCCAACACGGTTCAAGATGAAGGGGAACATTGGGATCTACAACCCAACCTAGATGAAGACTCGGTTGTTGAAATACCTGTGAACAAGTTGGGACAGTACTTTGAAGGTGACGAATCTAATGCCACCCTCCCCATTACTACCACAAGGGATTAACTCTAAAGGGAATCCTTGATGGTGGTGCTGGAGTGAGCATTGTGACTAAAAACTGTTGGGAATCTATGGGGAGACCTCACCTCGAAGTCACAAACATAGTGGTTAAGATGGCAAACGGAACTATTGCTAAACCTATTGGAATGTTAAGGGACCTTAAGATCAAGGTTCTGGGGTACAAGGTAAGACATACCTTCATTGTAATGGATTTCTCCAAGCATCCTATGTCATATCAAATGATCTTAGGACGTCCTTTCATGAGGAAATCACAAATGGTGCATGATTGGTCGAAAAACCATGTCTACCTACAATTCTAGGACTTTGTCATTTGAGTTGATCTTGAGAATGGTCGTGCACATCCTTTAGGAAGCAAGGTTATCATTGATAATCGATCGGATACCACTATTCACTCCGCCCCATTAAGGTATTGCTATACATGCAAAAAAGAGACTGATGATGGGAAAGATTCTCCTTATATGGATGTCCTACCGGGTATGACTGAGTCGGATAATGTGGATTGGGTACACCTAGCGGCAACCATAGACACATGGGAAAATAGAGGCACAAGTTGGGTAGCACCTGAGGGGCAAGATATGCCACCGTTAGTGCCAATAAACATGATAGGTGTTATGCACTTGACTCCTGATGGCAAGAAAGTGGCAAACTCAACTGACAGTAGCGAAGACTTTGACCAATGTAACTCTGAGATGAATCTCAAGAACAAACTGACTCTGAGAGCTTGATGGGGGGGATGAATCAAATATTCACCCAAATGTGGAAGCAAGGTGCTCAAGGCCTAGGACAGTGACCTCCTACAGTTCATCCGAGAGTGAGGGGGACACAAGTGAAGATCGACCAAGTGAGTTCGAATCTGATAGAAACAAAAATCAAAAACTTGGTAAGAAGAAAATGAGACATAAGCGCCAACGCTATCGAGCTAATGTGCGAACCACAATAAACAAGGAGAGATCCACTGCAGAATGGCTTAGTTATGTAGGAGTTATTGATGCTCATCGGAAGTTAGGGACAATACCTCCAAAGTGTCATGTGGTGTATTCCGTAACCTCATGACATCGCCCAATTAGAGATCGAAGAGAAGCCGAAACTAAGTCGTACTGCAAGAAGGCGACAAAACCAAGAGTTAGCTCAGCAACAAAAGGAGGCGGAATTGAAAGAAAAAAGCGTGGCACAACAAGAACTAGTAGACTTACACCCCGCACCTGAGCATTTCAAATCATTCACCATAGGGGAACGTAAAGTGGTCTACACAAAAGCCCAACGAACGCCTACCAATGGGAGTAGCGGTGTCTACGATGGCCCTGCGGTAGTTAAGGAGATAGACTTAGCAGATCCGGGTGAGGAGTCTAAACCAGTTTTTATTGCTCAAGACCTCACCAAGACGGAAGAAGCTGCACTTACGAAGCTTCTTAAGGAATTCAAGGACATATTTGCCTGGACATATCATGATATGAAAGGTGTTCCACCCTCTGTGGTGCAACACACGATTCCAACGATTAGCACTGCTAAACCAGTCCAGCAACGTCCCTATCCAATGAATCCTAAGTACGCAAAGATTGTACAAGAGGAAATTGAAAAGCTTGTAAAATGTGGATTCATATACCCTATTGAGCACTCATAATGGGTTTCTCCTATAGTCATCGTACCAAAGAAGAATGGGAAACTCAGAGTGTGCATTGATCTCAAAAAGGTTAATGCAGCCACCAGAAGGGATCATTACCCCTTGCCATATTCTGCTTGAAAGAGTGGCAGGCAAGGAGGCATATAGCTTTTTAGATGGGTACTCGGGTTACAATCAGATCACAATTGTAGTCGAGGACCAAGCTAAAACAGCATTTATCACGGAGTTTGGAGCGTTTGCCTTTCGCGTCATCGCTTTTGGCTTGACCAATGCACCTGCCAACGATTGATAAACACGGCCTTTAAGGAATATCTAAGGGACTTCTGTGAAGCTTTTTTAGATGATATTTGTGTTCATTCCTCTTGGGACGAGCACTTGATGTGTTTACGAAAAATATTTGAAAGGTGTAGATTATATCACATCTCATTGAATCCTTTCAAATGCCAATTCTGGGTTAAACACGGAGTTATCTTAGGGCATATAGTGTCCAAAAATGGGATTTCCACTGACGAGAGTAAAATCAAGGTCATTCTGGAATAACCCCCACCTACCAACTATAAGGGAGTCCAACACTTTATGGGCCACGTTGGTTATTATCGAAGATTTATTCTATTCTTCACTGAGATAGCTCGACCATTGTATAAGCTTCTCATCGAGTTTATTTGGACCGAAGAATGTGATCGTGCTTATGAGCTATTAAAGAAGGCCTTGGCGAGTGCTCCAATCTTGAGAATGCCTAACTGGGATTTACTCTTCCATGTGCATATTGATGCATCAAACTTTGCTATTGGGTGTGTGTTAACTCAACCTAGAGAACACAAGCTAGACTACCCCATTAGCTTTGCCAGTCGCCAGTTGAACGATGATGAGATGAACTACACCACTACAGAGAGCGAGAAGGGTTGGGAATGATATATGCAGTAAGGAAATTTCGTTATTACCTCCTTGCCACCAAGTTTGTTTTCTATGTGGATCATCAAGCATTGTTGTATCTGGTAAACAAACCATGCTCCACAGGAAGAATCACACGATGGCTATTGATTCTTCTTGAGTTTGATTTCACTGTTGTTATGAGACCTGGCAAAAAACATGTTATGGCTGATCATTTGTCTCGCATACCTAATGGTGAGGCTCCTACGGGGGTTGATGATGACTTACCTGACACTTCCCTGTTCATGGTGGAGACAATGCCTGAATGGAGTGAGAAGATTGTTGACTTTTTGGTTAATGGCTTTCCACCCAAGGAGCTTCGTAAAGATCTAGCTCAAAAGCTGATCAAAGAATGCGAACCCTATTGCCTTGAAGATCACTCGGAGTCCGATGAGGATTCCAGTTAGACACCTCTTCATTGTAAAAACTTTATGTATATATGGTTAAATGCCCAATAATTTTTAAAATATAATAACTTTTTGGGCTCAATTGCATTCTCCACAATGTATGTGTTTTTTATATTTGTGTTTGTGTTACAAATCTAAAAGTGTGACTCTATATATTTTTTTAAAAAGAGCTAGGGCAGAATGGGGAGTCTTGTATAGACTCCCCAGTCTACCCCAACTCTTTTTTTACTATGCAGAGCATTCACTGCTCAGAAGCAAAAATATAAGTCGCTGCTCAGTAGGCCAAAATAGCAGTGAAATATCGCTACGGAACAACAAAATATCGCTGCTGCTGCTGAGCAGCGATATTTTTGCTGTTGAGTAGCGAACTCGTTGTAGCAAAAATCGCAATGTTTCTAGGAAGAGATACCAAAAATGTCTCTTGGAATGGGGTGGGCTTCTGTGGAAGGATTTGAAGGATTGGATGAAAGAAAGGCTTGGCACATTACTTGATGGTAGTCCGAGTCTATGGAAGGATTTTAAGGATTGGATGGAAGGAAGGCTTGGAGTTGGAATGGAGGAGTAGGTGGAACCAAGAAGTCCCAATGAGTCCGATGACAAAGGATCCATAGAGCCAAACATAATTGCACGTGTACCTACCGTGTGGGTGAATAAGTTAGGGTGGTATTTTGAAGAAGATAAACTCAATGTAGCACTGCCACCCTAGATTGTTACCCGCATGAGGTTAACACATTCTTATGAAAACTATGTCCACACACTTATGTAATGGACACTTGTACTATATTGTAAATCCCATCATTTGATGAGAGGGGAAATGCCCTAAAGACGTTGTGTGTGGCTGGGTGATGGCCTCTACTACACCACCAGGAGGCACACAAGAAAGAAAAGTTAAGGGATTATAATTGGGGAACATTGAAATCCCAGCTCTAAGGGCACTAATCAACTCAGCAATTGTCCCCAACCCTCTAGTTGACTCAACGAGACTCCTCAACACCCTCCCAACCTCCAAAACCTCTCATCTTCCATTTTAGAACCTCTCCTGGCCACATTTGACATCCAACTAATCGAATTCATTCACAGCTGATGTAGAACTGTTCAGATTCTGACTTATAACTTGATTCAAAAGCAGATTGCTCACCCCAGAAAGAAACTCATCTACCTGACTCACAAATTGTCCTCCAACATGAGCTAGCCTTAAAACCTTGCTCCAGAACCTCACTACACTTGTCTACACCCCTTACCTGATTCCCTTTTGACCTTCAGACCCAGTTAGACATCTTGTAAATAGGCTTACCTGATTTATTAAATCATTCGCCCATGTCAGCCTTGAGCTCCTACAACCCTGATCTTCACTTCTAAAGCATAGCTAACCCTAAGATGATCATCAGAGTAGGACCAGCTGACCTGAGTAGCCCCAGCTAATCTAGAACTAATTGAAAGCTGACATAGAAATCCTCCCCTTTGTCTCAGTCAAGTAAATGTCCTATAGGCTCTCTAATCTTTCTCCTACAACATCTAAACACAAGCTCTCATCCTTAGAGGCTCTCTGGAAAAATCAGCTGATGCTGCTCTCTGTTGACACCTTTCTAACTGGACTTGACTGATCTAGACCCAATTGTCAAAAATAGAGTAAACTGCTCCAGTAGACTCGGAATTCTTCCTCCAATGTCCTCTAACAACTCTAAACCCTCAGGAACCTCAGAACTCACTACGTTCCTATCCAACACACCCTGACTCATAAGTTGCTATAGAACTGACTGTACCCGACCAACTAACTAAACTAACATAGTTGACTCACATCTTTTCTCCTCTGCATTAGCTGACATCTCTAGACCCACAAAACATTCAAACCAATCAAGGATAGTTGACTCTGGTTCTACACTTAAACCACTATCTCATCTGATCTTTCTATATTCGATCCTCATTGTTCTTCATCACCTATTGGATTGCATCCACGTTAGTGCTTGTCCCTTATTCTTTGCTTGCAACTATCACTCTTCGGTCAGAGCACGTTATCCACCTTCATTTGTTTCATTCATATATGACTAAAATCATGGTGGGTAAAGATTGAATACATTTCAATATTCCTAATTGATTCATGTCTCCTTAATCGTGTCAGCCGGCTACTCTAACTATCAACTGAGACTCACAAATACTTCTCTCAAGCTCAAAAAGGTCAAGGTAAACCCTTTACATCATCAACTAATCATTCTGATGCTCACCTGATGTGCGCTTTTGTCGCACAGGTCGTAGCTGGGGACTTGCCAAGCACCGTATGCGAGCCATGAATGGCTACAAGCATACAACCAGGAAAGCAAGCTCAAACAAAATACAAAGGTGTATCACTCACCGCTCTAACCGCCGCCGTGAAGGATTCTCGCATCGCAGCAGTGAAGAAGGAGCCGCTGTCGTCGCTCTACCGCCTCTCCGCCGCCGTGCCGCTACACAGTGCTCGATCACTCTCTCTCTCTCTCTCTCTCTCTCTCTCTCACACACACACACACACGCACGAGAAGGAAACCAAGGAGATAAGGCAAGAGCACTCTTGTATTCACAACACATGAGAATGAGGGTTTTAGGGTTACATTTGACTCTTATAGGTGACTTGGCCGTTCACACATGGGCGCCCATACATGGCCGGTCGATCCTAACCCTTATCCTATTGATATTCAAGGTGCGCCTCTCATCGGCGATCACCCAATCCCTTTATCCTTTGCATATGGTGCCGACAAGCCCGGCCCATGACTCAGAATAGTTAAACTAATTACATGACGTAAAACATAGTACATCTCAATGTCCGTCATAGGTTAACATGCCCCCCTTCCTGATGTAGATTCGGTCCTCGGAAGCTATGGTAAGCTCGATAGGGTTGTTGTTGTAGACCGTCTGCAAAACAGGGAAGTAGAGTGAAAGTATGCTGGAATTCAAAAGATATAAAGTGTATAAATTCAAGCATGTTAGACCACAATGGATGTTGCTATGAGAACTTAGTTTAAGGGTCACATGAATGAGCTAGTGTAGCAAATTAACAGGAGTTTAAAATTATTGAAAGTAAATCAAGAGTTAGCAAGGTGTCAAAGGTTAATCAAGGTTTATAACTGGCCTAAGTCAAGGAAAATAACCAAGCTTAATAAATAAACAGATGATCACACTGTGTCTACTCTAAGAACAAGTTAATACCACGAGCTTAGGGACACAAGAAACATCAGAGTTACAGGAGCCTTTTGCCTTTATTTCTTTATGCACGTGATAATTTTTATACACAATGGCGACCTTCCTAAGGCAAAACTAACATCGATCCTGGTACCATGTTTAACACAAGGCATTATCCAGGAATCTATTAGCTCACTTTAGGCAAGTCTATCCCCTACCAACCAAGGCATCGGTGTGGAGTAGAATACTCCTCGCCTACCAAGTATCAATAAGGCGATAGGCCAACATTAAAGCACATCATAGACTTGTATTGCCATTAATTGTAGGCTCTTAAAAAAAATAATTTCTTTTGATCTTTGCTCCTGAACTATAATTTGTCTTGCATCCTTTCGACAAAGGGGTAAAAGCTATGTCCTAGAGGTCAACACACACATGGCCAAGTGTCAAACATTAAGATGGTTTGACCCTAGACCTAAGACAATCGTATTCCAAGGTTAACTAAAGACGTCATGCATTCTCAGGAATATATCCAATAAGGTTAAGCTCATTAATGATTTACACTAGTACGTCAAGCAACTTCAAAAACTAAGTAGTACATTGACAATTTCCATGTGGTCATGCATTATAGTTCATGCAATTAATTGAACAGAAAAAATGAAAGAGAGTGGGTATGGAAGAATTACACCTGTATTTTGGAGATCTCCTTGATTCGATGAGAGAAATGCCTGCAATTTGATGAGATATTTATGTATGAGCGTTGCGGCTATCTCAGGACTTGAAAGCGAACCCACCTCAAACTTTTTAACCTGTACAATCAACTAACAAGCACTATACCTCGAGAGGCACATCAGTGTGAAAAGTTAAAGACTCGTTTAAGGAATCCAAACTAGAAAAAACTTGAAAACACTAACCTACCTACCAGTCACCACACTACTACTGAGGATATGGTAAGAGGATGTTGTAGAGTCCTGGCTCTAGCCCTAAGGCTAAGCCTCTATCCGCATCATCCAAATAAATAAAGTCAACCTCAGTAGTGCCATGAGTTTCATCAGTCCATTCATCATTGTCAGATATTTCCTTTTCATTTTCCCATCCACATAAACTCATCAAGAATGTAACCATGCGAGGATAGTCATCTTGTGGAAAAGGGAAGCATTGGGCTAATGGGGATATGTCCTCTACGGAGTAGGGGTCAGTCATGGTCAATAGGCAAATTAGCCATTCTAATTCCTCAACATTTTCCTCTCTGGCTAGTACATCTATATATGTGCTTTTACAGGTTCCATGTGGTCATGCAATATAGTTCATGCAATTAATTGAACAGTAAAAACGAAAGAGAGTGGGCATGGAAGAATTACACCTGTATTTTGGAGATCTCCTTGATTCGATAAGAAATGCTCGCAATTTGATGAGATATTTATGTATGAACGTTGTGGCAGTCTCAGGACCTGCAAGCGAACCCACCTCAAACTTTTCAACCTGTACAACCAACTAACAAGCACTATACCTCGAGAGGCACATCAGTGTGAAAAATTAAAGACTCGTTTAAGGTCTCCAAACTAGAAACAACTTGAAAACACTAACCTACCTACTAGTCACCACACTACTACTGAGAATATGGTAAGAGAATGTTGTAGAGTCCTGGACGAGTCACTATCCGCTATTCGTGGATCTTGGGTTGCACTTCCTTGGGTTCCAACTGAAGGCCAAGATGCTAACGTAGAGGGATGGTGTGAGCCTGCGTATACTGAAACGCTTTCTAGTGACTTAGACTCTAGCACCCGACCAGAGCATAGATGCATGTGACGTGGGTACCCTACGGGCGTTGGTAACTATCCTTGAAGCCCACCCAAGTGGTATTCTCGGGTGTTTCGCACCCCGTTTTTACTTGTTTTTATATTATTTTCAACTCGTTTTTTTACCCCCTTACTTATGGGCAAGCCTGGACTAGGGCGTGTGATAGCTGGAGACGAGCGTATCGTTTAAAGGGTCCTAGTGTGCTTTACAGCACAGTGTTCGCCTATCCGGAGCTCCTGTGGTCCTCAGAACAGTCTATTTGCTTGTGGGGGAAGGGTGAAGGCTTTATCCCACATGCTCGCTCCACTCCTTGGGGGGTGGGCTACATATAGAGGTCCACTTCCCTTAAGCTCTCACTTGAAAGAAAGCTATGGAGGCTCACTCTCCTATATATATATATTAAAAGACCGGGGTCGGGGTCAATTGGAGGTTTTTTCTTTTCAAATTTTTTTTTCTCCGAATACAATATTTCTTTCCTCTTCTCACGGTTTTTTTTAATTATTTTTTTTATTTTTACTTTTTGTTTTTTTTTATTTTTTTTGGGAGAAAAAAAGTTTTCTTGGGTTTGTTTTCTGGGGCTTCGCCTTGGCCGCAGGGCCTTGCTGCTCGCACACAGTGCAGACCTGCTGGGGATTCGGAAATCCCCTCGTTCGTGTTCACGCACACAGCGTGCAGCGCAGAAAACCAGGAAAAACAGAGCGCACACACACTACGCGCAGAGCAGAGAAATAACCAAAAAACAGAATGCAGAAAACAAATTGCAGAAAGCAAAAAATATCTACACCATACACATAGTCGCCTTTCCTACTACAGTATAAATTTCACTTCACGCAGAAGCCCGAGCTGCAAACTGGAGCTTGGTGTAGGGCATTTCCCCGGCAGCGGCGCCAAAAATGTGCACTTTTACCGCACGAGTCGAAGCTGGGGACTTGCCGAACACCGTATGCGAGCCACGAATGGCTGCAAGCATACAACCAGAAACTAGCAAGCTCAAACAGAAAGCAAAGGTGTGTCACTCACCGCTCAAACCGCCGTTGTGAAGGATTCTCGCGTGGCAGTGAAGAAGGAGCCGCCGTTGCCGCTCTACTGCCTCGCCACCGACCGCCCCGCCGTGCCGCCACACAGTGCTCGATCGCTCTCTCTCTCTCTCTCTCTCTCTCTCTCTCTCTCTCTCTCTCTCTCTCGCACACCCAGGAGAAGGGGATCGAGAAGATAAGGCAAGAGCACACTTTGTATTCCACACGTTGAGAATGAGAGTTTTAGGGTTACATTTGACTCTTATAGGTGACTTGGCCGTTCACACATGGGCGCCCATACATAGCCGGCCGATCCTAACCCTTATCCTACTGATATTCAAGGTGCGCCTCTCATCAGCGATCACCCAATCCCTTTATCCTTTACATATGGTGCCGACAAGCCCGGCCCATGACTCAGAACACTTAGATTAATTTTATGACGTAAAACATAGTACGTCTCAATGTCCGTCTCATAGGTTAACAACATTCCACATTCATACATCCATATCCACATTCCACATTCATACATCCACATCCATACATCCACATTCATACATCCACATCCATATCAACATTCCACATTCATACATCCACATCCACATTCACATTCATACATCCGTTTTCACATCCTCATTCATAAATCCACATCCACATACATACTTCCATACATCCACATCCATACATCCACATCCACATCCACATCCTCATCCATACATCCACATCCATACATCCATTTTCACATCCACATCTACATCCATACATCCATTTTCACATCCACATTCATACATCCATTTTCACATCCTCATTCATACATCCACATCCACATACATACATCCATACATCCACATCCACATCCACATCCACATCCACATCCATACATCCACATCTACGTCCATACATCCATTTTCACATCCACATCCACATACATACATCCACATCCGCATCTACATCCATACATCCACATCCACATCCACATCCACATTCACATTCATACATCCATATCCACATTCCACATCTACATCCATACATCCACATCCATTTACATCTATTTGATTCCTATCACATCTATTTATAGAATGTAGGAGAATTCTAATTTTTTGATATAAAGATTCTTTACGCATCTAATTAGGCATAAAGACAACTTTAGCAGAAATAACACTTTTATAAAAATCCTTTTATGCATCTATTTAGGCATAAGTTTAATTTTAAGGAAAATAACACTTTCGAATTAAAAATAAACCTTTTATGCATTTTACTATGCATAAATTCCATTTTAATGGAATAACACTTTCAAAATAAAAATAAATCTTTTATGCATTTTACTATGCATAAATTTTATTTTAATGAGAATAACACTTTCAAAATATAAATAAATCTTTTATGCATTTTACTATGCATAAAATCAATATTGATATAAGAATAACTCTTTTGAATTAAAAATAAAATTCTTTATGCATCTTTCTATGCATAAAATCAAAATTGATGAAAATAACTCTTTTGAATTAAAAAAATTTCTTTATGCATCTTTCTATGCATAAAATCAAAATTGATAAGAATAACTCTTTTGGAATAAAATCAAAATTGATAAGAATAACTCTTTTGGAATAAAAATAAAATTCTTTATGCATCTATTTATGCATAAAATCAAAATTGATGAAAATAACTCTTTTGAAACAAAAATAAATTCTTTATGCATCTATTCATGCATTAAATCAAAATTGATGAAAATAACTCTTTTAAATTAAAAATCAAATTCTTTATGCATCTATTCATGCATAAAATCAAAATTGATGAGAATAACTCTTTTGAATTAAAAATAAAATTCTTTATGCATCTATTTATGCATAAAATCAAAATTGATGAGAATAACACTTTTGGATTAAAATAAATTCTTTATGCATCTTTCCATGCATGAATCCAATTTAGTAGGAATTACACTTTAGAATAAAAGAATTTCTCTTATGCATCTAATTTATGCATAAAATATCTTTTATGCATACAAATCATTTATGATGAAAATCACTCTTTTAATATAAAAGAATTTCTTTTATGCATCTATTTATGCATAAAAATAATTTATGATAAAAATCACACTTTTAATATAAAAGAATATCCTTTATGCATCCATTTATGCATAAAAATCATTTATGATGAGAATCACACTTTTAATATAAAAGAATTTCTTTTATGCATCCATTTATGCATAAAAATCATTTATGATGAAAATCACACTTTTAATAGAAAAGAATTTCTTTTATGCATCTTTTTATGCATAAAAATCATTTATGATAAAAATCACACTTTTATAATCAAAATAACAATTTCAATATACTTCCTTCTATGCATGGAATTTAATTCTAAAGAAAGTAACACTTTTTTAATAAAATATTTTTAGTATGCATTTTCTTATACCTAGGATGAAAATTAACACTTTAAAAATACATATACGATGGGAATTACTCTTTTTGAATTAAAAAAAATTAAACTTATTTTACGCAATTTTAGAAAATTTTGCCATGACCTCCTTTATATGGCTGACCATTTTTCAATTTTTAATTCTCTAAAATTAATTGAAAGTTCACCAAGAGTATTTAAATCATTCTACATGTAAACATTTTCTACTTATCAAAGCGAAACATTATGAAAAACTTGATTTTATCCATTAATCATTCATCTAGGATAAAGAATGGTTGGATTTACTAAAGAAGAGAGGGAAATGCCTTTTTTCAATGAGGCATAACATCATAATCATTTTAGAGAAGACAAAAATCATAAAAACCATAAAATAAAATAGAAAAGAGAAGAATCTCCAACTTACAAGGAGAATTTGAGAGCTTTCCTTTGGCTTGATGGTTTGAGGGATCTACTCTTGTTTGAAACAAGAGTGGCCACCAATCTTTAGAAGAGGGAAGGTCAAAAACTAATGAATTATGAGTAAATTCATAGTTTTTGGCTCTTGGGAGAAGCAGGGTAATAGAGCAAAAAACACTATTAAGCTTCAACAAAGGGGGAGGCTTCTATTTATAGGAAAAAGTGAGCCTCTAACCAAGCAAACTGATTCTAGAATTTTCCAAATCAGTTTGGTCAATTTTTGACCATTTTTAGGTCAGTTTAGCTCACTTTTTGGATCTAGTTGAAACAGGAGAGAGGAGAGATAAAAATATCTCATTATTTGGGAGTTTAAAACTCTCCCCCACATTTAAAATAGGTGCCTCCTTCATGAGGGGAATTCCCCCATACTGAGGTGTCAAAAATGCATCATTTCTTCTAAATATCTCTCTTTTTTAACTAATAACCTTGTCCTTAGTCAACTCTTCATCTTATGTGAGTATTTACTCATTTTTGGGGGGATTTTCTTTATTTCTTCTATTTATCTCCTCCACACATTTGGATGAATCTTATTGGCCCATAGGAACCTTAATTTTAAATTTCGAAAAAATCTTGACCCTTAGGATAAGGCCTCTTGAATAGATTATACTTGATTTCTAATGCACCTTCTGAAAATATTTTTGAACTTCTATTTTGGGGGAACTTATTTTAATAAGAAGAGATATTTTTCCATCTAAAAATATTTAAAAACTGAATTACCACTCTCTAGAAGATTTTCTCTCTCTAGGCCAAAACTGGTAGAACAAGATCTTTTATATTTCCTGAGACTACAGGGGAAGATGCTGGACATCCTGAGAGGCTGGGGAGGAATCTTACATTCTACCCCACTTAAAAAATGCGAGATGTCCTCATCTCACAGGTGGAGTATGATCTCTTTCATCTTCTTCAATCACTTCTAGCGTTATTGCCTTGGAAGTGGACGGCCGATTTGGGAACAACTCTCTTTGACTTCCCCTATTCTTAGGTGGAGGTCTTGCATTACTTTGGATTAAAACTGCAGGTTGGATAGAGGGTCCACCTGTGGGATTTCTCTGATTTTGGCAGATAGAACCCTGATTACGCTGGACGGAAGGACGGAAGGGGCTAGAGTCCGGAATCTTGATCCCTGATTTTCCTGCCCTGAAAACGTTGATCCAAAAGGAGTTGGGAAATCCATGCTGCGATGTCCAAACCCTTGACAGTTATAGCATTTCACTCTCTTGTTCAAGGGTGGAACTTCTGACGTTGAAATCCAGGGAATTGAGTTTCGGGAAAAGGACATTTCTTCTATTCTAGAACTTCCCATATCTTGGGTGTTGACCCTGATATCTCTTAGGCGGAGGAAGGTTGGAATCACCTTCTGGGAATAAAAACCTTTTGAAAGGTGATGGTGCTGGCTTTGGCGGGACTTTGACATCAAAGGCCTTGGCGAAATCCTTCGCCATCCAAACTGCTTCGGCCATGGAAACTGGCTTGGCATTCTTCACCAGGATATTCAAAGGTTCGTTCAGTTCTTGAATGAACCTGGCCATCAGCTGTTCTTCATCCAACAGAGGCGAGTATTTGAGGAAGAGGGCGAATGCTTGGTGATATGCTTCAATAGTTCTACTCCCCTGTGTTAACTCTAAGAATTCGTTCATCTTTGTTTCTAAAAAGCCGGGAGGACAGAACCTCGTCCTTAGGTAAATTTTGAGATCAGTCTAGGTTTGGATATTTCGGTTGAGACAGTTTGTCTCGCAGTGGTTTCTCCATGCCACTCTAGCTGACTCCACTATCTTTAGCCTTGCAAGAGCCGTTTTGCTCTTCTCACTGTACCTAGTGACATCGAAGTATTCTTACATTGATTCGATCCACTTCTCCACAGCCTCGTCCAAGTTTTCCCCTTCTCCCTTAAAAGGTCCAGGTTGCAAACTATGAAGAGTTTTACGAACATCCAGGTCGAGCTCTTCTTCATCGAGTTGGGGGTTAACATTTCTACCACGACGACCTTGATCCATATTCCTATCAATACAAAAATTCTTATTAAGTCTCTTTATTTATGATTCAATCTGATTTTTGATTCAACTGATTCCGGGGATCTCTAAATAGGTCGGCTCTCCACAGAATCAAGGGATAAAGATACTCATATAGACCGCATTATCAGTTAATAATTCATTCAAAATATCTCATTCATATCTTGAACACAATAATGGTCCATCAGACTAATTTTTTCCATCTGAACAGTCCTCCATGGGGATTTCAATTTTTCATATTTTTAATTTATCATCCCTTAACTTGATCCATTGGAAAAAAGTTAACAGTAGCAATCTGCCAGCACAATCCACTAATCTCATAGTGATTGGCTGAAGTCATTAACGTTATTCCAGTTAAGAACATCATCACAGGGACTCGTCCCATTCATCCTCATTGCAATTTCGCTCAACTTATTACATTTCAACCAAATTTCAGGGATCATCATTTTTCAATCAGAATCCAAATCAACCCATCAGTTCTCAACCACAATTTGCAAATCATATCAACCACAATTTACAAATCATATCAACCACATTCGAATTCATCATCTGGATAGCATTAATGCTTATAATTTCAAGTCTTAGATTTACTCGTATATACTGCGAGTAAAGAGCTATAGTTATACCCTCGATATATACGGGTAGTCATGGTTCTTGGAACTATAAGGTAAATACCATCATGTCTAGGCCTCAAGCAAGTCAGGGATTCCATACAATTGTGGTACTTCCATCTGAAGACCCAATTACCAATTTACGAATTTCAGTTTGAATATCAAATTGTATGAATTTTATCACACAATTACAACCTTTTAGTGCTTCTTGATAAATTTTTGACATATTTGGCTTCTCGATTGATCCTCATTAGCCAAATGGCTCTAATACCAACTGTAAGATCCCTGTCCCCACCGCGCAACAATTTCAAGGGTGCTAGCAGCAGAAGTAGCACTTCTTGCATGGGGTAGGGTTCCACACTCAGGGCCTCGCCCATGGATATCCGGACAAGAGACTAATCCATAACGTAGTCAAAAGCCTTAACTAACTGAGCTCATCTAACCGAACCCGTAAGTTCCAGTCAGATTAGGGAAAAAGATTGTACTTGGATCATAGAGACCAATGCTTTTTTCCTCATTGAGAGGCACAGCTGTTGATTCTTTTCCATAGAACAATTTTTGTCTGGGATTTACTTTATCTATCGAACTAAACAGAAATTGAGTTTCGATTTACGGATCCATCAGTCCAGCCTAACCCCATCCAGTCCCATGGGTTAGCCAACCGCCCACCAACCACTGTAGTGATGGGATCTAATTAGGAATTTGGCTAGGTTTTGTCCCAAGTACCAGGAAAAAGAGTTCCCAGGCCCCCTACCCGGATTTTCAAGCAAATTCAACTCCAGTCACACCACTTACACACCCAATATGAAATTGCCTTTTTCCTAGATTCAAATGTATTTAATTCAGTCATTTAATGAAATCATAGTGTTACTGATCATCAAATTCCAAGTATCTGGTTGAATCTTAATTTCCAATCATTCCTTCATCGGAGTATCTATGGCATCATTGGCAACCAGAATGCTCACCACTTGTTCACTCAAGGGCCTTTTCTATAGTTCCTAGCTCATAGTACCCGACAGATAATCACTTATAAAAATCAAGATGGAATCCTCGTTGAAGATCAGCAAGATCAACCAACAGATCCATATAAGAGAGCTATGGACTCATCAGTTGTTGAGGACCAGCAAGGTCAATCAACCAGATCCATACTCGGTTTCAGAAAATAATTCTTACTCCTTGTTACAATATCTTCCACGATGCATGTGTGGGTATCTTTAGCGGCCCAGAGCCCGAGCACCGTATGGTCAGCACCCTCTAGGATCCTTCGCAGGTCACCTAGCGCTTCACTCATAGGACGCTTCCTTGGTCCCTCATCCACCGTACTGGAAGCTCACCATTTAAATCAAACTGAGGCTGGTCAAGACCTCGGCCGACCTTGCTACGCGAGACGTCCTCCATTGACTCTCCGTTCAGCAGTTGCAACTTTATCAGTTAGGTCTCCACGACCTTAATCACAAGACAGTCAAAATGCTTCCCCAGCATTCTTGACATAAAACAATCATTTACAAACACGTCACGAATACAGTTTCTATATTGAACTCTCGTCTTTCCACATTATCCCTCTTAAGTCCACATTATCCCTCTTAAGTCCACATTACTTATTCCACATTCCATTCATATGTGTACTTGTTCTCATCCAATCACATCATTTTTTATCTCATCACCTCAGATTCATTCACATCACATATCATATATTCACATCCCAAATCACATGTCATCACATCTCATCCATTCACTCATATCGACGACACATCATTTCCATACACATTCGCATTCATTATTCTACATCCAATCCACATTCGTACATCCACATCATACATTCAATTCCACATCCGCATTCATACATACACATCCATATCCACATCCATACATCCACATCCACATTCATACATCCATATCCACATCCACATCCATACATCCATTTCCACATCCACATCCACATGCATACATCCATTTTCACATCCACATTCATACATCCACATCCACATTCCATATCTACATCTATACATCCACATCCATACATCCATACATCCATACATCCATACATCTATACATCCATATTCACATTCACATCCATACATCCATATCCACATTCCACATTCATACATCCACATCCACATTCACATTCATACATCCATTTTCACATCCTCATTCATACATCCACATCCACATACATACTTCCATACATCCACATCCACATACATACTTCCATACATCCATACATCCACATCCACATCCACATCTACATCCATACATCCATTTTCACATCCACATTCATACATCCATTTTCACATCCTCATTCATACATCCACATCCACATACATACATCCATACATCCACATCCACATCCATACATCCACATCCACATCCACATCTACATCCATACATCCATTTTCACATCCACATTCATAAATCCATTTTCACATCCTCATTCATACATCCACATCCACATACATACATCCATACATCCACATCCACATCCATACATCCACATCCACATCCACATCCATACATCCACATCTACGTCCATACAACCATTTTCACATCCACATTCATACATCCACATCCACATACATACATCCACATCCACATCTACATCTATACATCCACATCCACATCCACATTCATATTCACATTCATACATCCATATCCACATTCCACATCTACATCCATACATCCACATCCATACCCACATCCATTTACATCTATCTGATTCCTATCACATCTTATCACATCTATTTATAGAATATGGCTGACCATTTTTCAATTTTTAATTCTCTAAAATTAATTGGAAGTTCACCTAGAGTATTTAAATCATTCTAATGTAAACATTTTCTACTTATCAAAGCGAAACATTATGAAAAACTTGATTTTATCCCATTAATCATTCATCTAGGATAAAGAATGGTTGGATTTACTAAAGAAGAGAGGGGAATGCCTTTTTTCAATGAGGCATAACATCATAATCATTTTAGAGAAGACAAAAATCATAAAAACCATAAAATGAAATAGAAAAGAGAAGAATCTCCAACTTAACCTTGTCCTTAGTCAACTCTTCATCTTATGTGAGTATTTACTTATTTTTGTGGGGATTTTCTTTATTTCTTCCATTTATCTTCTCCACACATTTGGATGAATCTTATTGACCCATAGGAACCTTAATTTAAAATTTTGAAAAAATCTTGACCCTCAGGATAAGGCCTCTTGAACAGATTATACTTGATTTCTAATGTACCTTTTGAAAAAAATTTTGAACTTCTGTTTCGGGGGAACTTATTTTAATAAGAAGAGATATTTTCCATCCAAAAATATTTAAAAACTGAATTACCACTCTCTAGAAGATTTTCTCTCTCTAGGCCAAAACTGGTAGAAACAAGATCTTTTATATTTATGAAGAGGGATTTGACCACAGGGGAAGATACTGGAAATCCTGAGAGGCTGGGGAGGAATCTTACACACATGCTTGATGATGAACAATTGATCTCTCCAACTCAAGGCTAGATGGTACTCCAACTTGAGGAAATCCTTGATGTTCGGGAGAAGATTTTCAGGAGCAGAGTCCTCAGAGAATTCTTCGTAAAGTGGAAGTTCTTCCCTCTAGAAGACGCAACCAGGGAGAAAGAAGAAGAATTGGAGAAAGATTACCCCCACTTTGCGAGATGAGGACATCTCGCGTTTTTCAAGTGGGAGAGGATGTAAGATTCCTCCTCAGCCTGAATAACAAATAAGCCTCTACTTCAATCCCTTGTAATCGTTCTATGTTTCTGAATACAAGAAAATATTATTTTTCCTTGTTTGGCCTCCTAGTGAGATAAAAATTTCTAGAGAGTGGTAAATAAATATTGGGATATTTTTGGATAAATAAATTCTACAAATATCAAAAAAATATTTTCCTAAAACATAAAATCAAAATAGATTTTCCAAGGTGCAATTGGAATTAATTAAAAATGATTTAGAAGACCTTAACCTAAGGGTCAAGATTTTTTTAAAATTTTGGATTAAGGTTCCTATGGACCAATAAGATTAATCCAAGTGTTGGGATAAGATAAATCCAAAGAATAAAAGAAAATACCCAAAAATGAGTAAATTTCCACATAAGATGAAGAGTTGACTGAGTACTAGATTTATTAGTTAAAAATTATGAAGTATTAATAAAAAAATGAGATATTTTGGAGTAATCATTCATTTTTGACACATTGGTAAGGAGAAGGGGGCCTTTCAAGGAGGCACCTATTTCACATGTGTGGATGAGTTTTAGACTAAAAAATAATAAGATATTTTTATCTCTCCTCTCTCCTAGATCAAACCAAATAAAAAAGGGAGCTAAACTGGTCCAAATCTTGTCCAAATTCAGCCAAACTGAACCTGGAAAATTCTAGAACTCAGTTGGACTTAGTTAGTGGCCTCCCTCACCTATAAATAGACCCTCTCATTTGTGAACTAAACTATGCCGGTATTACTCTAAGATAAGCTTATTTTCTATTATCCTCTAAAAATCCTCTACAAATTGAAGAGATTGGACCTTCTCTCTCTCTTCAATCTTCCTTGGAGTCTTCAACAACATACCAAACCAATTGATTTGTTGGGGGCCTCTACTTTGATTAAAGAAACAAGCAATCTAGGAGGTAAAGTGTGGTTTAGAGTCTTTTTTTAAAATCTCCAAATGTTTCTCTCTTCTCAACCCCTCTCAAGCTTGAGAAGCATTCAATTGAATGGCTTTTTAATATAATTGAAGTTCTTTAATGAGTTGTAGTGATAAAACACATAAATTTCCATTTATGCTTAAGTTATAATGTTTTTTTAAAGCATTTCTCTCTCTCTCTCCCCCAAAGAATGGTCATTCCTATGACCTATTCTATATTCAAATGAAGCCTCTCATGAAGCAGTTCTCTAATCTAAAAGTAATTTCTATGCTTGTCAAATTGAGGCCAAATAAGTGGCATTTTAATGCTTTAATGCTATCTAATTCATGGAAAAATTAGGAAACAAGTCCATAACTGGATATTGATCCACTTAATGGTTATTCTATCATATGATATTACTAAACTTTATGTTTTCAAAATTATTGAGAATTATCATTAATAGCACAACGGAGCTCTGAAAAATCAACACATAAATCATTTTCATTCATAATATGAAAAGAGGACTTCCTACCATATTCTAGGATTAATCGTCCTAGATTAATTGAATGATTCTCATTATAATCATGGAAAATTTGATTTTTATGTTTATGCATAAATAGTTAATTAGGAAAAAGAGGAATTTGTAGTAATCCATTTTTATGTTAAAAGAGTAATCCCCATGACAATGGAAATCCATGTATTCCAATGAAGTAAAATTTGGGATGCTAAAATAATGTATATTTTATTTAAAAATTAAAGAAGGATTTTAGTTAAATTTATCTTTTTGCATAGATAAGTTTAAATTATGAAAGAGGAATTCCCACCATATTGGAATTCAAATATTTAAATGAGGAAAGTGTAATTCCTAGTGTAAAGGAATTACTAGAAATTTTTATTTAAATTTTAAGAGAAAATTTAGTTAAATTTATCTTTTTGCATAGATAAGTTTCAATGATGAAAGAGGAATTCCCACCATATTGGAATTCAAATATACACCAACCCCCAAGTTCAAGAGAGGGTCAAGAAGAGACACAAGGCTCCTCCATTTTAGCTACTTATCCCGTGTTCTCTTCCATCGCAAGTAAATTACTAAATCCCTTTTCGATTGTAGCTCCTGCTAACAAAATTGAGGCAAATTTCACATTCTATCGCTTACCTACTATCCCTCTACTATCCCTCTTGATCTTCCCACTAATCCTCTCACCCCCGAGGAGATGTCAGCACCAAATCTATCTCCACCATGGCTACTTGATGAGGTACGTAATCTTCAACCTCAGGATGACATTGAAGCTTTTACTAACATAAATGTCCTTGAGTCCTTGTCAATATGAGTGGTTCATAAGAGCAGGCAACCCACTTTTGAAGCCAAAACTAATGTTCAAGGTGCTGATGCAAATCACACCATTTTAACCCACCAGAAGGATCCTGCTCGAGGCTTATTCTATAATGGAATCACAAAGGCTTCCTTATGTGACTTACCCTCTTCCACTAATGCCAGATTTAGAAGAGTTGTTACCAATCTGGGGAGAAGGCACCTTGTGGGAGAACGTGGCTCGACATACAAAGCTGTCAAACCCCCACTTGGTCGACCTGCTTGAAATCAGCATTGTCACCTTCATGATTAGCTATTTTTTCCACAGGTGGCACAAGGCACACCCAATCCATATTTGGGGAGGCTATACAACCATCACCAGATGATACCAGTCCCCACCTTGAAGATTTTGGTATACAGTCAGATTGGGGAAAAGAGCACCTGACAGTTTCGGAATACAGTTCTTAGTTCCAGTGCTCCCCACCAACCCAATGAGTGGATCCGCTCTACATGCCTATCAAGAGAAGGCTTACTCCACTCCAATTCCACAAAGAAAAGCGCAGATATTCTCATGTTTTCTACAATTTTTTGATATTCTCACCATCTACCTTCCAAGATATCACAAGCTGACGACAGCAAATGCTCACACGGATACGAGCATGGCATAGAATACATGATCCAAACATAGTGACTACTATCAGATTCTTGAAGTTCATCATAGTCCTTATTGAATCAACTAAAGGAAAGGTATGATGGATTTGTGGTAGAGAAACTTTTCTTTTACATAAATAGAGGCCCAAGTGAACGAGGCATGATGCTGTATTATCATTGCCTTAGGTGTTTTCCTCCAGGCTATATGCATGTCATGTTTGAAGACATGGTCGACACCGGGTTCTAGACTTCACACTCAGCATTCTAAAGAACCTTGAAAAAGCTTTAATCCCACCAGAACTTCTATAGACACACGAGTTTGGCAGCCACGTATTTTGACATCGATAAATCTACATCAAGTATGGGGGATGTTAATCCCATTTTGGATTAACAAAGATGCTCCTCCGTTTGAGAATATGAATGTGTTATGTAAAGGCTCTATAAATGTTGTACATTATGAGATACTAACCACCCAAGGCCTTAGTTAGTAATTCCACCCAAGGCCTTAGTTAGTAATTTTTAGGCACCAAAGTGTGAATAAGGGCTAGATGTATAAAATGAATTTTCTCATAATGAAAGAACACAATCCCCCTTTGTGCTATGAGATCTCTTGTGCTTTGCCTTGAGAGAGAGAGAAAGTGAGAGTGTGATCTAGTACATATTCCTCTTTCACACATGCATGTGTGTTAGAGGTAGATTTTCTTACACTTGTGGTGTAGTGACTCAGCAGTTTTGACAGCATGGAGGTGGAGTTTGAAGGAGCGGAGCTTCCAAGAGTGAGCTTGGGGAGCCTCAAGGGATGCGAGCTCAAAACACTAGTAAGTACCCAATGAATGTTGTGTCTATTTCTTCCCTCGATTGCAGTTGTGTGGAGTTCCCTCTTGAGAAGTGTGGTAGCCCATAACGCTAATAGGGAGGTGAACAATGGAATTCTAGGACCAGTACAAGGACAGTTACCCCCACAAGGACCTTTAGGAAATGTGCATATATTGGAGACTATTGAAGAAGAAGAGGAGGAATATGGGGTGGATATGTTGGCAAACAAGAGGAGGAGGTTGCAAAGATCATGGTCAAAGGGAGCTGGAAAGGAGACTTGGGCAAAAAAGAAAAGAGAAAAATGAAAGGGACCCATGGAGAAGCCAGAGTCTAGTAAGCAGGGAAAAGTCTAGTAAGCAGGGAAGAGTCAGAGAGCTAGTAGGATAAAAATTTGGATGGATGACTTAAGGGGAACCCTCTTATATCCTCTTTTAAAATGTCAAGAATAAGAAGGCAAATATAACTTATGGCCAACTGCTGCAGCTGATTTCAAACATTAGAAGATAATGGCATAAGCTGGCCAGTGTTAGAAAAGTCAAAGTCAAAACACCTCAAGCCAATGTAGTGCAACTGAGTAGGGTGTGTGACATACTACTATAAGATTCCTCTCTCTAGCCTTTGAGATGTAAAGATGTGAGAACGTCCCCTTCAATCAGAAATTCCTAAGTTGCATTAGATTTGGACGATGGTGTTGAAATATACAAGTGAATAAGGTGTGTGTAGGAACAAGCCCTTAGTTAGAGGCTGTAAAAGAGAATGTGTAAATGTGAGAGAGCCTGTGAAAAGGTGAGAAGAATCTACTAGGAGAGAATAAAGGGTAGCATGAGAAGATTTAGGAAGTGTGGAGATATTCTGGGAAAAGTGAAGAGGTGGAGAGAATCAAGCAAAAGAGGTGGAGATATTCTGGGAGAGGTGGAGTGAATCAAGGAGAAATCAGTGGGATTAGATGCTTGGATGTAAACTCTATAAATTGAGGCATTGGCCTAATGAGAATTTGTTGGTTTTTGATTATCCATACCTACATTAAGTTATTTGCTAATTACTCACTAATTACATCTTAATTATTTACTAATCACTTTGTTAATGATGTTGATTCTAGTATTTGATCCACCATAGCTCATCACATTACTCTAATTTCAACATGGTATTAGATCCATGCCTAGAATCCATCATTTTGTGAGCCCATTATCTTGCTAATTATTTTGCTAATTAGGATTAGTAGCTAATTATAATTTTTCCTCTTTTTTTCAACTCACCTCTGTACCCCCAGCTGGTGGAGGAGCTCTAGCTCCTTGCACACATCACATTAGGCCAAACCCTTCTAGCCCTAGCTAGCTATCTCATTGCTCTTCAAGCTCATCAAATCAATGCAGCAAATCGACGATGTATTCAGGAGAAATCGTGATTTTTTCAAGCAACTTTTTCTGGGAGAAAAATTGAGATCTTCACTTCATCAAATAAAATCAATCTAATTCCTCTTAGCCCCAGGGGTTTTCAAGCATGCTCTACAAGCTGGTGAAGTTGGAATTCAATTTGATCAAGTCTACAGTGAGATCCAAGCTCTTCATCAAATATGCAGGTGACTTTGGTAAAACACAGATTAAGCATTCAATATTTGGTCAAATCTTGTGTTTATTGGCTTAATCCTCTACTAGACTCATTGCTATTGATGGCTTTGAAAGCATTTAAGCTCATTTGAAGTCTAAGGCACCAGATCTGGACTCCCCGAATATTTGGTCAAATCTTGTGTTTATTGGCTTAATCCTCTACTAGACTCATTGCTATTGATGGCTTTGAAAGCATTTAAGCTCATTTGAAGTCTAAGGCACCAGATCTGGACTCCCCGAATACTCTGTTTTTTGCACACAAAACAGTGGATTAATTTACTAATTAGTGATTAATCAATGCTAATCACTATATTTTGATGCAATTGAGGATTCAAATTAACCATTAGGTATCTAATATAGATCCCTATAACTTCAGATTGCAATTCGGAGTTGGTTTGATACTCCAACCATTCCGTACAAATTGGTTACTCTTGATTTAATGTACATTAGGTATCTAATATAGATCCCTATAACTTCAGATTACAATTCGGAGTTGGTTTGATACTCCAACCATTCCGTACAAATTGGTTACCCTTGATTTAATGTAATTTCTGGTAAAATTGTGCTAATAAATTTGTGATAATCATCATTTTGCATTTAACCCTTGGTTAATGCCTATAAATCTCACTCAAAATGCATTTAACCCTTGGTTAATGCCTATAAATCTCACTCAAAATCAAGATTATTCATAGCCAGAGTTGCATTTGGGAATGTGCATAAGAATGAATGCTATACGCATTATGTATTGGGCACATTACATCAGTGTAAATATGGGATCAGACACTGCCCGGAATAAGGCAAGAGGTAAGACCTCCTACATAGATTTGGGTTTGCATTGCATAATGACACAAGATAAACATCAAAAACCCAAAGGAACTGTCAGCAAAACATTTAAACATGCTGCTTACATGGAGCAGGAAGACCTGACGGACAAGCTCATGGCCCCAGCCATGAAAGAAGAAGAACATCTCTTTCTAAGAGGAAGATCCACACTAAGAAGATCTAGAAGAAAAGCTGAAGGAAGACACGGACACGAAAAGAGAAGCTACCCCAAGAAGACTGAAAGAAGAGAAAGACACGGACGCGTGAAGAGAAGCTGCATGACAAGAAGACTGAAGACAAGAGAAGATGTAAGGCTCCAAAGAGTGAGGAGCCATGTGAAAATCTCTGAGAGAAAAAGAGAGAGAAACCCCACAACCCAATGTAACCTGCCCCAACAAAGTAAAACCACCTCTGAGCCACCGATGATGTAGGCCATGTGGTAGATGTATGTGTGAGCACTTTAGTCAAGGTCGCGGGCACTTATAGTAGCCTTGGACACATAGAGAGAGAGAGTGTCAAGGACTATGAGTTTAGGGACTTGAGGCACTCGTCGCGGGCTATCAAGTAAGACAGAAACTTGGTACAGGGTCCAGGTGTGCTAAGTTAACTTGAGGGGAGGTGTGCTAGACACTAATCGCGGACTATCAAGTAAGAGGGGAAACTTGGTATAGGGTTTAGGTGTGCTAGAGAGTATTCACTTGAGGGGAGGTGTTGAAATATACAAGTGAATAGGGTGTGTGCGGGAACAAGCCCTTGGTTGTTAGAGGCTATAAAAGAGAATGTGTAAATGTGAGAGAACCTGTGAAAAGGTGAGAAGAATCTACTAGGAGAGAATAAAGGGTAGCATGAGAAGATTTAGGAAGTGTGGAGATATTCTGGGAAAAGTGAAGAGGTGGAGAGAATCAAGCAAAAGTGAAGAGGTGGAGAGAATTAAGCAAAAGAGGTGGAGATATTCTGGGAGAGGTGGAGTGAATCAAGGAGAAATTAATGGGATTAGATGCTTGGATGTAAACTCTATAAATTGAGGCATTGGCCTAATGAGAATTTGCTGTTTTTTGATTATCCATGCCTACATTAAATTATTTGCTAATTACTCACTAATTATGTCTTAATTATTTGGTAATCACTTTGTTAATAATGTTGATTCTGGTATTTGATCCACCATAGCTCATCACATTGCTCTAATTTCAACAGATGGGTGAACCAAGGAGTCCCCAAGTTCAAAGTTCTAAGCTTTATTAAATTCTTTTGAATTGAAAAATGTGATATCCTTATTCATTAAGGTTGGAGAATAAAAATGAAAGAAAAATAGAAAAATTTAGAAATATCTACAAGAAAATAATAAAGAAATACTCACATGAGATGAAGGTTCCTTAATTATGAATTTTCAAATATTTTAGGAGATTTTTTGGAGGTTTTGTGACACCTCAGGAGAGGGAAAACCCTCCATCAAGGAGGCGCCTAGAAATCACATCAAGGAGGCATTTTTTTATTCAAAAATATCATAAAGTGGCTAGATATTTCATCTCTCCTCTCTCCTCTGCCAAACTAGATCAAAAAGTGGGCAAAACTAGACTAAAGCTTGTCCAAAATGGATCAAACTGAAGCTGGAAGCCTCTAGATCCCAGTTGGGCTTGGTTGGTGGCCTCCCTCACCTATAAATAGACCCTCATTCCTTTGTATTTTCATATTAGAGTAACTCTATGCTAGTGTAATTTTTAATTTAGTGTGTTTTCCTCTTCCCTCTTCATTGGGCCTCCATTGTGAAGCTTTTGGGCTTCACTAAATCTCTTATTCTCTTGAAGATTACCCTTCCCCCTTGGTGGCCAAGCCTCTTCCAACATGAGGGCTACACAATTTTTGCAAGGTAAAGAATCAAGCTAACTAAGGCAAGCCTAAACAATGTTGTTTATGCTCTCTTTTTAATGTTAATCTTCTTTCTAACCTCCCTCATGCTTGGGAAGCATTTGATTTTGTGGGTTTTCTCTTAAAACCATGCTTTTCTTGATTTAATGAACTAATGTTCATGTTTAAGCTTAGGTTTATACATAAACTAACTTTTATATTAAAAGTGAAATTTTTAGCATTATTATTTCATAGAAAATATGGGAAAACTATAGCAAAATTTATATCATTAGAGAATGAAGGTTTTTGCATAAATTAAATTTTATGCTAAAAATAAACTTTTGAGTATTCTCATTTCATATAGTAAATGTGGAAAAGTTATGGCAAAATTTTATTATTAAAAAATGAAGGTTTATGCATAAATTAATTTTTATACTAAAAGTAAAATTTTGAGTATTTTCATTTGATAGAAAATACGGGGAAACTATGGTAAAATTTTTATCATTAGAATATGAGTTTATGCATAAATCAAATTTTATGCTAAAAGTGGAGTTTTAAGTATTCTCAATTTATAGAAAATGTGGGGAAGCTATGGCAAAATTTATATCATTAGAAAATGAATTTATGCATAATAATTTTTATGCTAAAAGTGAAATTTTAAGCATTATCATTTTATAGAAAATGCAAGGAAGCTATGGTAAAATTTTTTATCATTAGGAAATGAATTTATACATAATAAATTTTATGCTAAAAGAGGAGTTTCTCCCTCTCTCTCTGTTCTCTTCTGTTCTCTTCTATTCTTTTCTGTTATACCCTTGCATAGTGGATTATACTCTAATGTCTATCGCTAACTCTTTACTCAATGCAAGAGAACGTAGATACAAACTTGCTATTAACATAGATCAGGTCTACTCATCTTGGAGAAGTATTCATCACCGAGCATTGTTGGACAAAGATGAGGCAAACAGACTACCACTAGAGGGAAGAAAACACATTGATTTGTGGGTGGATGGAAGTATTTATCCCAATGATCCTTCAACTGGTAGACCTCCTCCATTTGTAAATGTTCATGACTTGATTAGATTTGTTGTGGAGATGGTTTTGATGGTCTGCTTGGTTATGAAGTTATATTCTGCATCTTCTATGTGCTCAGTCCAAATGCATCAACTGAAAGAAACTTTATTAACATCTCAGAAAACTATTTTAGAGCTTTATGTGATAAGATTAGAGAGCTAGAAGCTATAAACCACTCCTTGAAAGAGAAACTAGTAAACTTGAAAGAAACCCCAGGAGGATTCAGAGAGAGGAAGAGAACTTTAAAGAATATAAGTGAGTTGTCTGAAAGTAGTGGGGCTAAAAAGAGGAGACTCAACCTTGCAAAGAAATGTGTCTCTCACATTTTAGGTATTAATATCCGTCAAAATGAGGAGAGAATCAAGCTTCTCATGGAAACCATGAACAAGGCAGACCTAGTTAGAATTCTTCAATCTCCAGAGAATACAAATTTGAGAGATCTTACTCTCAAAGAGTTGGTAAGAGACCTAAGGACCATTGTGAAACCAAATGAAATAGTAGAGACTTGTGACACTGTGGGTATTAGTCTCGCAAAGGTTACCAAGCTCTTTCTGGATTATGGTTCCAAAATCTTAGATGCAAGAGAATAAGAGCTTTTGGTTTGCCAAGATCCCTTTCAGTTTCTACTGCTAGGGTTGCATCAAAAAAATTCGAGTATTTTTGGAGAGTACATACACATTGAAGGGATAATGCTTTATGAGAAGCAGAAGAAAAAGAGTACGTTTGTCTATAATGCATTCAACAATATATGGGTGGATCTTAGAAAAGTACAAATTACAATGGTGCATATGTATAAAATTACTGTAGAAGAATGTGGTGGTGTGCTAAAGTTTGTATTGAAGCTGGATGAGGCATAGATCCAAAAAGGACAAAAGATGGAAAGAGTGAGTATGAAAAGGGCAATTGAGTACAACAATGGTAGAGGAGAGGAACCAGAACATAAAATCCAGTCAGAGATGGAGCTCAGATACCAACTAAAAATCATCAAACCCTCAAATGGTTGTTCTCCCACACAGGTATCCCTAATATCATTCAATCCCAAAGTAATGGAGATATATTCATAGTTGATGGAGTTGGCAATTTCAAAATGGAATGGCATTTGGGTGCTAACTTAAAGACTATCAAATGTATGCTTGGAATATGCAACGGGGCTAATGCAAAGTATCCTTGCATTTATTGTATGGAAGGTATGGGATCAAAAGAGTGGAGCAGTTTGCAACTAGCAAACAAGGAGAGTCCCAATGAGATATGCAACGGGGCTAATGCAAAGTATCCTTGCATTTATTGTATGGAAGGTATGGGATCAAAAGAGTGGAGCAGTTTGCGCGACCAGCAAGGAGAGTCCCAATGAGAGACTCTATAGAGAGTGGAGCACTTTGCGACCAGCAATGAGAGTCCCAATGAGAGACTCTATAGATCTGAGAAAGTTCAAGAATAAAGAAGACATTTGGGATCCCATTCTTCCTATGTCTCTTAAGAATGTTCACATATGCACTTTGCATGCAGAGATGAGAATAATTGACAAGCTTCTGAGATTGCATCTTGATTATGCATATTCTATTGAACCAACATTGTTGACAGATCAATGTATTGATAAATGTGAAGCATTGTTATCAAAATGGGCTTTCATGGGGGTCAGGTTCATTTAAGGAAAGATCCAATAGTTTCATGGAAACACGAGATGTCTTGGCAGATGTCTCCATGGGAGGTGCAAAAGCCAGGAGATTTTTAGGAAACCATAGTAAAAAACAAGTGAATGTTATGTGGGATTGTTGGAAAGAATTGTGTGAGATCATGACAAATGTTGCCAGTACACCGTGGCCAGCAAATCTTAGAATGGAGGTTTGGAAGCATCTTGACATCTTTTTAAATGTTCTTAGACAACAGAAGATATTAGCTACATATGCGTAAGAGTATAAAATTTCTAATACAAATCTCATTCAAATAATCAAAGAGGCATGGGGAGAAAAAGATATCACATACTATTTGGTAAGACTCCTTTGTATTCATGATACACTCAGCGGAATTGACATATGCTTTTTTTTTGGTTATGCAGCACATCCTCTGGCATGTACATGGGCCATATTTTGTTGAGGAGCATGGACCCCTAGCAACATACAGTAACCAAGGGATGGAAAAGTCACATTACCAGGCATGCACATCATTCTTTCGGAGCACAAGACATGGTGGATGGGCTACAAGAAGCAATGCTCTTGCAGAGTTATTCAAATGGTTTTGCAGAAGACAACTACAAAGAATGCAGAAAAATGACATTTCGGACACATAACACTGTCAAAAAAGAAAACTGTTGTATTCATAACTTTGTACAAAAAGTTATCTATTGTAATCTAGAGTATGTACAAAAAGTCTATTCCAAAGTTTTCACATCATCATCCTTTGTTAGTGCTCCCCTGGAGCGTAGAAATTTCCTTCTATTGGCCACCTAGTGTGTTTACATCGGTTTTATTTGCAGCTAGAGCATACGTAGAGTATGTCAAAAAATATCCTGATCTAGAGGCGGAAAACCTAGGGCCATAACTAAAAATTCTAGTAGTGGTGTCTTCTCAAGAAACATGATTTTGTTAGTGTTGGCTTGTATAGTTGAGAAGCCATACTTTCTGCACAGAGATTTAAAACAAAGTATAAGCTAGTCTGCATCCTCAGAGAACTGTCTATGCAACACATGGAAAATATTCTCATCCATTTTCGACAAATAGTGTCCAAGTGCAGTATCTTTCTTGCTAGAGCCTGTTTGCCTTGAGCCCTTGCCTCTCCCTAAGAAGTTGTCTTCATCTACTAGCTCCAATTGTAAACAAGAGAAACACTGTGAAATTATTGTAAGTTAAAATAATATAATGTATGGATTCAAATTAATATTCAGTTACCTTTTGATTTTCATCTTGTTCAAGTATATCTAATGTTGTCCAGAGTGAGATTGAGGTTTCTTTGATGTCTTTAAGTTGGACATAATCACTCTGTTCCCTTCCAACATCGGTAATACCAAGTCAAGCTTGAAGCTGATTAAATTCATCCTCGGAGATCAATGGTTCTGACTCCTGTGCTTTCTTAATACATAGTGATAAAGCATGAGTTGAGTCAATGAACTTGTCATATGAAGTAGACACATCTAAAGCAGCAAATTCATCATTATGCTCATGATTCTCAATATCAATGAGTCCTTTAACAGCTTCACAACCCTCTGCAATGATGGCAAGACAATAGTCCTCCCTCAAGTTAAATAACTTTTGAATATCAAAAAGGAGTAAACACTCCTTATCCTTGATAGGAAAACTTGGCAATGAAGGAACAATATATCTATATGCAATGAAGGAACAATATATCTATGCAATGGATCTCCACTTTCCTTGGGTGACTGAACAATTGTATGTGCCTTCAATTTTGTGATTTCATTATCCTTGGCAAGCCTCCTCCTCAAGTCCAAGTTTCTCCTCTGTATCATTTGCCTCTAAATCTCTGAGAAAGCAAAAGTTTGAAGAGCCTTAATGTTGAGATTCAAGCTCGATGTCAGTGTGTGCCAGCTATGCTATGTGCTGGCATGTTAGGTAGGAACATGTGTGAGACATAAATGACCGCGTCCAGCTGGTCATAGTGTGTGGACATTAGCTAGGGTTAGTAGTGTGTGGACACAACACTTGTGAGATCCCTGTTCCCACCGAGCAACGGATTCGGGGTACTAGCAGCGGAAGTAGCACTTCTCGCGCGAGACAGGGGTCCCACATTCGGGGCCTCACCCACGGATATCCGGATAAGAGACTAATCCGTCGGTTGTTCCAAAACCAAATGCGAAAAAACTTCCTTTACCGGAAAGCACGGGTGATTCCACCAGGAAAACTTTTACTCTAACGTAGTCAAACCCTTACTAATCAAACAGATCCGACTGCATCTATAAAGATACTTGGTCAGATCAAGGAAGAAACTTGCACTTGGATCATTGGGATCAACGCTTTTTTCCCCATCAAGAGGCACAGCCGTTGATTCCTATCCATAGAACAATTACTATCCGGGATTTACTTTATCTATCGTAGTAACAGAATTTGAGTCTCGATTTACAGATCCATCAGTCCAGCCTAACCCCATCCAGTCCCATGGGTTAGCCAACTGCCCAACCACTGTAGTGATGGGATCCAATTTGGAATTTGGTTAGGTTTTGTCCCGGGTACCAAGGAAAAGAGTTCCCAGGCTCCCTAGCCGAATATTCATGCAAAAATAAAACTAGTCACACCACTTACACACCCGATATGAAATTGCCTTTTTCACAGATTCAATCAGTTTTAAAACAATTCTTTAATGAAACCATAGTATCACTGATCACCGTCTTCCAATTTTTTCGGTTGATTCAATTTCCCATCATTCCTTCATCAGAGTATCTATGGCATCATTGGCAACTAGAACGCTCACCACCTGTCCACACAGGGGTCTTTTCAATAGTTCCTAGCCCTTAATACTCGGCAATATAATCACTTGTCAGGATGGACTCTCGTTGAAGATCAGCAAGATCAACCAACAGATCCATATAAAAGAGCCATGAACTCATCCGTTGAGGACCAGCAAGGTCAGTCAACCAGATCCATGCCCTGTTTCAGAAAACAACTCTTACTCCTTATTCCAATATCTTCCTCGATGCACGCGTGGGTATCCTGGGTGACCCAGAGCCCGAGCACTGTATGGTCAGCACCCTCTAGGATCCTTCGCAGGTGACCTAGCGCTTCACTCATAGGCCGCTTCCTTGGCCCCTCATCCACCGTACCGGAAGCTCACCATTTTAATCGCACCGAGGCTGGTCAAGACCTCGGCCGACCTTGCTACGCGAGACGTCCTCCATTGACTCTCCGTCAGCAGTTGCAACTTTATCAGTTAGGTCTCCACGACCTTAATCACAAGATGGTCAAAATGCTTTCCCAGCATTCTTGACATAAAACAGTCATTTACAAACAGTCACAAAATACAGTTTCTATATCGAATTCCGTCTTTCCACATTATCCCTCCTCAATCCACATTACTTATTCCACATTCCCTTCATATGTACTCATTCTCATCCATTCATTCATATCCACGACACATTATTTCCCATACACATTCACCTTCATTATTCTTCATACACATCCATGCATACATCCATTTTCACATCCTTATTTATACATCCACATCCACATACATACATCCATACATACACATCCACATGCATACATTCACATCTACATGTATACATCCATACATACAAACAGTCATTTACAAACAGCATTCACAAACAGTCACAAAATACAGTTTCTATATCGAATTCCGTCTTTCCACATTATCCCTCCTCAATCCACATTACTTATTCCACATTCCCTTCATATGTACTCATTCTCATCCATTCATTCATATCCACGACACATTATTTCCCATACACATTCACCTTCATTATTCTTCATACACATCCATGCATACATCCATTTTCACATCCTTATTTATACATCCACATCCACATACATACATCCATACATACACATCCACATGCATACATTCACATCTACATGCATACATCCATACATACATACATCCATTTCCTCATTCCCATTCATATAACCCCATACGCCTTCTCATCTATTCTTTTTCATCACATCCATTCTCACCCTATCACAACCCATATACATCTTATCCCATCACATACATTTCTTACCTCATCCCATACACATCCTATCACTTCTTAACTCATCTTATCCCATCCTAACTCATCTCATATGCATCTTATCATATCTTATCACTTCCCATATCTTTTTATGCATACCTCTATGCATGAATTTCAATTATGCTAAAAGTAATACTTTTATAATAAAATATTCATCTCTTATGCATACCTCTATGCATGAAATTCAATTATGCTAAAAGTAACACTTTTAAAATAAAATATTCATCTCTTATGCATACCTCTATGCATGAATTTCAATTATGCTAAAAGTAACACTTTTATAATAAAATATTCATCTCTTATGCATACCTCTATGCATGAATTTCAATTATGCTAAAAGTAACACTTTAATAATAAAATATTCATCTCATGCATACCTCTATGCATGAATTTCAATTATGCTAAAAGTAACACTTTTATAATAAAATATTCATCTCTTATGCATACCTCTAGGCATGAATTTCAATTATGCTAAAAGTAACACTTTTATAATAAAATATTCATCTCTTATGCATACCTCTATGCATGAATTTCAATTATGCTAAAAGTAACACTTTTATAATAAAATATTCATCTCTTATGCATATCTCTATGCATGAATTTCAATTAAGCTAAAAGTAACTCTTTTATAATAAAATATTTATCTCTTATGCATACCTCTATGCATGAAATTCAATTATGCATAATAAAAAAATCAATTTCTCTAGGATTACAATGAATATCTTTCAATTAATCTAGGATGATAATTCCTAGAATATGGTAGGAAATCCTCTTTTGATGCTTTGAATGAAATTATTTTATGTATAAATTTTTATAAAATTTTGCCATAGCTCCGCTACTATAACTAATAAATCTCAATTATTTTAAAAGATAAGGCTTATATTTAAGGGAATGATTAGAATGATCCCTAATTGGATCATCAACCCTTAATGGATTGAATAAAAAATAATCATGAAATACATAAACTAAAAGTATAGATTAAAAAAACCATTAATTTGTTCTTAAGCATAGATTAATCTTGGATTAAGGAAAAGCTTTATGAAAAGCTTCATTTGGATTAAGAATGGGTCATGAGTATGCCTTTTTCGTAAGTGAGAGAGAGAAAAAACCATTAGAATTAAACATAAATGAAAATTTATGTAATTCTTTAATACTATCATTAATCAATTAACTTCAATAGCATTCAAAAACCTTACCAATTAAGCTTCTCAAGCTTGAGAGGGGTTGAGAAGAGAGAAACATTGAGAAATTATAGAAAAGATCAAAATTCACCATACTTACCTTACAATTTGCTTGATTCTTTGTTCACGGTAGAGGCCCCCAACCAATCAATTGATTTAGTATGTTGATGGAGCCACCAATGGGAATTGAAGAAAGAGAGAAGCTCCAAAAACTAGTGAATTATTAATGAATTCACAGTTCTTGGCTTAGGTGGAGTAGAGTAACGATACATAAACACTATATATTTTTCAACAAGAGGTAGGCTTCTATTTATAGGAAAAATTGAGCTCCTAACCAAACAAACTGATTCTAGAATTTTCCAAATCAGTTTGGTCAATTTTTGACCATTTTTAGGTCAGTTAAGCTAACTTTTTGGAACTAGACTTGAATGAGGAGAGAGGAGAGATAAAATATCTCAATTTTTATGAGTTTAAAACTCATTCAAGCATGTGAAATATGCACCTCCTTTAAAGAACTCCCCTTCCTTACATATGTGTCAAAATGGAATCATTATACCCAAATATCTCATATTTTTAATATTGCTCATAGTTTTTTACTAATAAACCTTGTACATTTTCAACTCTTCATCTTATGTGAAATATGCACCTCCTTTAAAGAACTCCTCTTCCTTACATATGTGTCATAGTTTTTTTACTAATAAACCTTGTACATTTTCAACTCTTCATCTTATGTGAAATATGCACCTCCTTTAAAGAACTCCCCTTCCTTACATATGTGTCAAAATGGAATCATTATACCCAAAATATCTCATATTTTTAATATTGCTCATAGTTTTTTACTAATAAACCTTGTACATTTTCAACTCTTCATCTTATGTGAGCATTTACTCATTTTTGGATACCCAAAATATCTCATATTTTTAATATTGCTCATATTTTTTTACTAATAAACCTTGTACATTTTCAACTCATTTTTGGGTATCTTCTTTTACAAATTGGATTTATCTCCTCTCTACACATGGATTGATGCTATTGGCCCATAGGAACCTTAATTGGACCATAATTCAAAAATTTCTGAAAATCTAGACCCTTAGGCTAAGGTCCTTTATACACATTTCCAATTAATTCCAATTGCACATTGGAAAATTCTTTTTGAATTTTTGTTTTAGGGGAATTCATCTTAATTATAAGAGATATTTTTCTATCCAAAAATATTCAAAATCTGAATATTCTCTCTCTAGAATATTTTCTCTCTCTAGGTTAAAATAGTTAGAAACAAGGTCTTTATATTTCTGAAGAGGGATTGATTACAGGGAAAGATACTAGACATCAAAAAGGGGGTGGGGGAGGAATCTTACATTCTACCCCACTTAAAAAACGCGAGATGTCCTCATCTCGCAAACTAGGGTAATTTCGCAAGATGCACGAATATGAGACTTAGAGAAAAATCAAGATTAACCACCAAGAAAAGTCTCAAAGAGAGCAAGATAAGAACAAGATTTAAACTTTATTCATTCTCGAAACTTATACAGTCAAGATAGAAGAACTCTTTACACTTCCATAAGCCCGTCCATCATATGGTCACAAAAGCAGCACTCACAAGCTGCACAAGTATAAGGTAACTCATCTATGGGAATAATTCTGTTGGTTATTGCCGCACCTATCTCAGTGGTATGAGGTGATCTAACAAAAGGACCTCTGAGAGGCAAGCCAAAAACGGGGTAAAGGCATATCTTCTAATGAGGAAGAAAACACGCCAGTAAGAAGACCCGTTCAGAAAACCCAAGATGCCTTGATCTCATGACGCAGTAGAATCGGGGACCCAAACCCAAGGCTTCAATAACCATGGCCAAGCAAACATTGTTACGAAAGTGCTGCTGACCCCAGGGTGTTACCCTAGTTATGTCTTGATAGGTCCGCCATTTGGTCTGAGCTACAGAAGTTCCCAAGTGAGGGAAAAGTGAGCGCTCATACTGTTCTATAAAATCCTTCTTTTCACAGACTCACTTGCATCTTGAAGGTGAGGAATCATTATGGATAAAACTAATTCTTGTTGCCAAGCCATGAAGGAGATTAAGAAAGAAAGGAGATCGATAGGAGTAAGATTACTGTGACGACAAGTAAAAGTTACGACTTATATAAAGGAAGGAGCTAGCGTAACTTAGAAGCCAACGGTAACTTGCCACTGAAGTTTTATCGTCTTTCCATGATTTGGGTTTGGCACATTTTTCTATAGAAGGCATTTAGAACTTTGAGATGAGGAGATAAAAGAAGTTCGTAAGCTAAATCACCTACTTTCTTTGGTCCACAATATCTGGAAGATAACTTCTTATACTTCCCAAGAGATAAAGAACTTCTTTTGGGCCGTACTCGAATGAAGACCAAAACCTTGATATCCAAAACATCGATTCTCACTTCTGAACTCATTGTTCTGAATCCTTAAAATAGGTGGGACTCTTGAGAAGTATTCAGGGAAAAGGTTCTTCCTTTTTTAAACAGAATCTTTCTTTTATTTTAGAGAGAGAATAATTATAAGATCAGAAAGGGAGATTCTTACTCCTGTATACCTCGAAGGCTGGGGGAGAATCTTACAACACTTAGTGTGTCTTGTGTATTATGGATTATGGCTTTATGCATTTTGTGAGAAGGGAGATGGCTTCCCTCTATGGTTAGGGTTTGCAATATACATTAGGGTTTGCTCCTATGTGTGTGTCTCCTCTCCTTCTACCTATTTTTCAACATGGTATCAGAGCCTGGTGCTCTCTATTAGGGTTTATGAGTGAGTGAAAGAAGAGGGAGAAAAAGCTGTGAAGAAAAGCTGTGAAGCTTGCCATTGATGCTGTGAAGCTTGGAGCACACCGATTTCTATCAGATCTGAGAGCTTGGCCTACCGGGTAAGGTATTCTAAACATCCTTGAGCGGATTGCAGGTGATTCAGGCAAAAACAAAGCAAATTAGGGCAACCCAAAGCAAAGGAAAATTCTGGTTTTTTGGAAGCTTTCCATTGAAGATTGGAAGCGGTGATGTATGGTGAAATAGATGTAAATCTGGAAAAGACACATGTATGTGACAAGGAAGAATGTATTGGCAACTCATGTGCATGCCCTACACTGATTTTGGAGCAATTTTGATGCATTTGAATGTGTGAAATTTACTGGTTTTTGAGCTCTCACAAAACAGTGAAAAAGAGGTTAAATTTTGATGAATTTGGAGCAAGTTTTTGGCAAAAATCAAAGCATTGATGGATTGCACACTTGCCTATGTGTGTTAGGCATCTAATTACATCATCAATTAGCACTACAAATAGTCCAAAAGCCCTCAAGAGCAGGCGGCGCAGAACTACAACAGAAACAAAGTATTTTTCAACTATATTTGATAGGACCAAAATCAACTCTTGTGCTTGACATATTCCAAAATTGGGTTAGCAATTGGTTGCTACATACACTTGAGAGGGAGGATATATGATTAGATTGATCAATTATGCCTAATGGAGCTAGAAATGAGCTGATTAAATAGACTGTCTACTACTATGTGCACAGAAACAGAGTGTGATTAATCGATCAATTACTCACTGGTCTTAAACAATTGGTCTAATTCCTTTTACATGGAGTTAGTGGACATCATTGCTAAGCTAATGAATGCCTGTCTGCTAAATTTGGACAAGGATTGAAGAAATTAGAGCAAATTTACTACTGGTTTTTCTGGTTTTTCTAGTTTTTCTCATAACAGAGAAGGGGGTTTGACAAAATTGGTATGTACACACCTCAGATGGTGTTGATATTCAACATTGAGGTTGTTTAGGTGTCAATGCAAGTTATGCACACTTGATTGAACCACTAAATTGTAATTTGGAGCCTTGGAAAGTGCATCAAAATAGGGTATCTTGGACTGCGTGAGCCAGTTCATTTTGGACTGCGTGAGCCAGTTCATTTTGGATGCATACAGGTTGATTTTCTACATCAAAATTTGTTGAGATTCAAGCTCGATGTCAGTGAGCTAGCTATGCTATGTGCTGGCATGTTAGATAGGAACATGTGTGAGACATAAATGACCGCGTCCAGCTGGTCATAGTGTGTGGACATTAGCTAGGGTTAGATGTGTGTGGACACAACTCATAGTGTGTTGTGTGTATTATGGATTATGGCTTTATGCATTGTGTGAGAAGGGAGATGGCTTCCCTATATGGTTAGGGTTTGCAATATACATTAGGGTTTTCTCCTGTGTGTATGTCTCCTCTCCCTCTACCTATCTTTTAACATGGTATTAGAGCCTTGTGCTGTCTATTAGGGTTTATGAGTGAGTGAGAGAAGAGGGAGAAGAAAAGTTGTGAAGCTTGCCATTGATGCTGTGAAGCTTACTATCAGATCTGAGAGCTTGGCCTATCGGGTAAGGTATTCTAAACATCCTTGAGCAGATTGTAGGTGATTCAGACAGAAACAAAGCAAATTAGGGTAACCCAAAGTAAAGAAAAATTCTGGTTTTTGGAAGCTTTCCATTAAAGCTTGGAAAGCGATGATGTATGGTGGAAATAGATATAAATCTGGCAAAAGACACATGTATCTGAAAAGGAGGAATGTATTGGCAACTCATATGCAAGCCCTACACTGATTTTGGAGCATTTTACATGCATTTGAATGAGTGAAAAATTCTGGTTTTTGAGTTCTCACAAAACAGAGAAAAGGAGGTCAAAATTTGATGTATTTGGAGCATGTTTTTGGTAAAAATCAAAGCATTGACTGGTTTCACACATACCTAGGTGTTTTGGGAACTTAATCCCATCATCAATTAGTACTACAAACACTCCCAAAGCCCTCTACAGCAGGCGGCGCAGGCTGGACAGCAAAAACAAAGCTTTTTTCATATTATTTGACAGGTGGAGGACTCAAATCAACTGATGTGACTAGTTAACCTCCAAATTGGCTTAGCAAATTTGTGGTACACACTAGTGAGAAGAAGGCTACATGTTTGGATTGATCAATTATCATCAATTGGGCTGGGAATGAGCTGATTAAACAGGCTGTCCACTGGTTGCAGAGAAGCAGAGTGAGTTTAATCGAATAATTACTCATTGGTCTTAAACAATTGGACTAATTCCTTTTACATGGAGTTAGTGGACATCATTGCTAAGCTAATGAATGCCTGGTTGCTCAATTTGGACAAGGATTGAAGAAATTAGAGCAAAATTACTACTGGTTTTTCTGGTTTTTCACAAAACAGAGAAAGGGGTTTGACAAAATTGATATGTACACATGTCGGATGGTGTTGATATTCAACATTGAGATTGTTTAGGTGTCAATACAAGTTTTCCATACTTGATTGAGCCACTACATTGTAATTTGGAGCCTTGAAAAGTGCATCAAAATAGGGTATCTTGGACTGAGTGAGCCAGTTCATTTTGGATGCATACAGGTTGATTTTCTACATCAAATTTGAAGTTTGTTGACTACTTTGGAGTATCTGGAACACTCATTGGAGTGTGGTTGAGCTGAGGAAGGCTCATTTACAGATTTGGAAGTGTACGAAAGGTGTATTTGCATTGAGCAATATGTCGAATAATCCAGTACAGATTGTTGGTGAAAAGCTGGATAGGAATAACTTCCAGGCATGGAAGTACAGGATCAAAAGTTTCTTGAAGGGAAAAGGTTTTTGGAATCTTATTACAGGTGTTGAGCCAGAGCCGGAACTACCCCGACAACCTACATAGCAGCAAGTTATAGCTCACAAGCAATGGTCAGAAAGAGCATTCAAAGTGTTGCATTATCTGTCTATATGTATTTCGGATGCTATGCTCATACACATACATGATGCTGAGAATCCCAAGGATGCATGGGATACATTGGTGAAGTTGTTTGATACAGACACGAGTGCTGGCAAGTCTCAGTTGCGACAACAGATACATAATGTGAAGCGGAATAGAAGGAGCATCCATGATTATGTGCAAGAGATAAAGAAGTTTGCAGATGCATTGGCAACAATAAATGCCCCCATGCTTGATGATTTGGTAGATATTACGTAGATATTACCTTGCGTGGTCTTGGCAAGGAATATAAATCTTTTGATACATCCATCTCGGTTCAGAGTACAGGTTTACTAGACTTTGATGAGTTGGTTTCACTCTTGCTTGTTGAGGAAATCAAACTCAGTGATTCCTTTCAGGATGCATCTACTAGCCATGATGATAATGGCAGAAATCAGGCTTTCTATTCGCAAAGAGGATCTAGAGGCAGGGGGAGATTCACATCACGTGGCCGTGGTAATGGTCGTGGATGGCAGGACAGGTCACCACAACAGAATTTTCAACCTTCATATAATGCTAGAGGTGGTCGTGGATATACACCTCAGAGAGGCAGAGGTAATCCTCGTGGTAGAGGACGTTGGCAAGGCCAACAAACATCTATGCAAGATGTGGAATGCCATTACTGTGGTCATATGGCACGTGATTGTTTCCACAAACAGAATGATTTGAGAGGGGGTAGAGCACAACGTGGTGGACATTATGCACAACATGGTGAAAATTATGCATCAAGCAGTAATGATGGCAGCGCAAATCACTTGTTTGCCATGAAACATGTTGTGGGATCTATGATGACAAATGTTGAGAATGATGATACTTGGTATATGAACTCTGGAGCATCAAACCATATGACTTGTCATGGTGAATGGTTTGAGCATATGAAGCCTATGGATGTGAAAGGCTATGTGGAAACAAGAGATGATACCCAGCATGCCATTACACATGTTAGAAGTGTACCGTTGGTTATGCACAATGGTGAAACAAAATCTATGTCAGATGTATTGTATGTGCCTTCTATCACAAAAAGCTTGGCCTCAGTTGGTCAAATGGTGGAACAGGGATTACAGGTTCATTTCAACGAGCATGGTTGCTTCGTTGAGGATTTCAAACTTGGATGTAGAGTCATTGCCAAAGGCAAGAAAGAAGGTAGGTTGTTTAAGCTGGATGCTGGAATTCCTGAGTTAAAATCAGCCATGTTCTCTAAAAGCAGAAATGTGGTATAGGACATTGATATGTGGCATAAGAGGATTGGACATGTCAATATACAAAGGTTAAAGAACATGCAGACAAGAGGCGTTGTCAGTGGGCTGCCTAGATTCAAGTATGATGGGAATATGCATGTTTGTGAAGCCTGTCAGTTTGGAAAGCAGGCAAGGTTGCGGTTTCCTAGAGAAGGCAACATGAGTAGCAGGCCACTTGAGATAGTACATAGCGATGTATGGGGTCCTGCACAAAACCCATCTATCAAAGGCAGTTTATACTATGTGACATTCATTGATGATTTCAGCAGAATGACATGGATATACTTTCTCAGAGAGAAAAGTGAAGTGTTGGAAAAGTTTATGGATTTCAAAGCTTTTGCAGAAAAGCAATATGGCTCATGGATTAAATGTTTGAGGACAGATGGAGGTGGTGAATATACCTCAAATGCTTTTGAGCATTTCTTAAGAAAGCATGAAATAAGAAGGCAATTGACTTGCAGGTATACACCTCAGCAAAATGGTGTGGTTCTAAGAGAAAGAATAGAGTCATTTGTGAAGTGGCTAGGGTGATGCTCAATGAAAAGAGCATGCCAGATTATTATTGGGCAGAAGCATGTGCTACTGCAGTGTATATACTGGAATAAGACACCTACAGCAGCCATACATGGAAGTATGCAAGAGATGCGACTTACAGGTTTTAGGCCAGACATTGGACACCTCAAAGTATTTGGATGCATAGCTTATGTACATGTGCCCGACGAAAGAAGAAGGAAGTTGGATCCTAAGACAGAAAAGTGTGTATTTGTTGGATATGCACAAGATCGCAAGGCATACAAAGGTTACAATCCACAAACTAGGCAAGTTGTTATCTCACGAGATGTGGTATTTGATGAGCTTGCTAGTTGGTACAAAGCAAAGGATGAGAGTGTCATTGAGTCACTTGAAGCTGACATGCATGTGAACTTGCCACAAGCAAGTTCCAGTTCTACTACTATGTCTGGGCCAGCAAAAGCAGAGAATAGCACTGTACGTCCATGGTCAGGACGTTTGAGGCATGAGAGTGTGAGAACTGGGAGTAGTGCTATGGATAAAGGAAAGAAGAAGGTTGAAGGAATTGGAATTACAGGTTATGAGTCATCTAGTTCAGAGAGTTTGGATGAGGAACTTGGCATACTTGTTTTACGCACACCTGGTGCTAGGCAGGATAGATATGTGCCACCACATGCTAGAGTGACAGGTGTTCAGAGTGATCCGCATGCATTGCGGAGATCCCAAAGAGTCAGGTATCCAGTTGGACAGGTTGACATACCGTGATTTTGCTATGCATTATGCATATATGATGTCTTTGGTGAAGTATGTGGAACCTACATGCTATACAAAAGCTATTGGAAAGCATGTATGGGAGAAAGCAATGGATGTTGATATGGACGCATTGGATAATGACACATGGGATTTGGTTGCATTACCACAGGACAAAAATGTCATTGGATGTAAATGGGTTTACAAAGTGAAATGCAAGTCTGATGGTTCCATTGAGCGACATAAAGCAAGATTGGTAGCTAAGGGTTATGCACAAACCCAAGGTTTGGACTATGATGAAACATTTAGTCCAGTGGCAAAGATGGGAACAGTGAGAGCAGTCATTGCTATGGCTGCAGCAAATGGTTGGGAAATGCATCAAATGGATGTGAAAAATACATTTTTAAATGGTGATCTACAAGAAGAAGTGTATATGGCATAGCCAGAAGGTTATGTACACCCAAAGTATCCCACTCAAGTATGCAGATTGAAAAAGGCTTTATATGGTTTGAAGCAAGCACCTCGTGCTTGGAGTGATAAGATGAGCAGATATCTTATCTCCCTTGGATTTCAGGTTTCTACAGCAGATTCTTCACTCTATGTGAATAAAACAAATCATGGGATTGTTTTACTTGTCATCTATGTGGATGACTTGATTATCACAGGTGATCATGGTACACATGTGATGCATGTCAAGAAAGCATTGAGTGGGCAGTTTGACATGAAAGATTTGGGTGAGTTGAGATACTTTCTTGGAATTGAAGTGATCAAAGACCATGTAGGTACATGGTTAGTGCAACGCCAATATGCATTGGATATGTTGGCAAAATATGGCATGACAGGGTGTAAGCCTGAGTACACCTTTGGAGCAGAATGTGAAGTTGCGGGCTGATTTTGGTGAGGAGTTGGATGATCCATCTATGTACAAAAAGATGGTTTGTTGGTTGGTAGTCTCATTTACATGACTATCACACGCCCAGATTTGAGGTATACTGTGGGGCTAGTAAGCCAATTTATGCAGAGCCCCAGAAAACCTCATTTGGATGCAGTGAGACGTATTATGCGATATGTAAAGACCACTGCACATTATGGTCTTCTTTATGAGAGTGGTAAAAGCTTGGATATACATGGCTACACAGATGCTGATTGGGCGGCAGGTAGCTCATATGACAGGAGGTCTACTAGTGGTTATGCTTTTACACTTGGAAGTGCCATGGTGAGTTGGAGTAGTAAGAAGCAACCTACAGTTGCTTTATCTAGTACAGAGGCTGAATATAGAGGTGCAGCCATTGCTACTTGTGAAGGAATTTGGTTAAAGAGTCTCTTGGTAGATTTGGGTGAGCCTATTGATGGCAAAGTTGTCATTCATTGTGACAACATGAGCAGTATACATTTGGCCCCAAGAATCCAGTGTTTCATGCGAGGACCAAACACATAGAGGTCCATTATCACTTTGTCAGAGAGAAGGTGCTGGATGGTATAGTTGATCTACAGTATGTGAAGACTGATGAGCAGGTGGCAGACATCTTTACAAAGCCACTTAGCAGGGAGAAGTTTGAGTACTTCCATACTATGTTGGGAGTACATATAGGATGAGCTTGAGGGGGAGTGTTGAGAGTCTTGATATCCCAAGCTCATCTACATCTTCATCTATGGCAGTACATCATGAGCTTGAGAGGGGCTGTTGAGATTCAAGCTCGATGTTAGTGTGAGCCAACTATGCTATGTGCTGGCATGTTAGGTAGGAACATGTGTGAGACATAAATGACCACGTCCAGCTGGTCATAGTGTGTGGACATTAGCTAGGGTTAGATGTGTGTGGACACAACTCATAGTGTGTTGTGTGTATTATGGATTATGGCTTTATGCATTGTGTGAGAAGGGAGATGGCTTCCCTCTATGGTTAGGGTTTGCAATATACATTAGGGTTTGCTCCTGTGTGTGTGTCTCCTCTCCCTCTACCTATCTTTTAACAAAATTGAAGTTTGTTGACTACTTTGGAGTATCTGGAACACCCATTGGAGTGTGGTTGAGTTGAGGAAGGCTCGTTTACAGATTTGGACATGTGCGGAAGGTGTATTTGCATTGAGCAATATGTCGGCCGCCGCAGATAATCCAGTACAAATTGTTGGTGAAAATCTGGATAGGAATAACTTCCAGGCATGGAAGTACATGATCAAAAGTTTTCTGAAGGGAAAAGGTTTTTGGAATCTCATTACAGGTGCTGACTACCCTGACAACCTACACAGCAGCAGGTTATAGCTCATAAGCAATGGTTAGAAAGATCATTCAAAGTGTTGCATTATCTGTCTATATGTATTTCGGATGCTATGCTCATACACATACATGATGCTGAGAATCCCAAGGATGCATGGGATACATTGGTGAGGTTGTTTGATACAGACACGAGTGCTCGCAAGTCTCAGTTGCGACAACAGATACATAATGTGAAGCGAAGTAGAAGGAGCATCCATGATTATGTACAAGAGATAAAGAAGTATGCAAATGCATTGGCAACAATCAATGCCCCCATGCCTGATAATGATTTGGTAGACATTACCTTGCGTGGTCTTGGCAAGGAATATAAATCTTTTGATGCATCTATCTCGGTTCGGAGTACAGGTTTACCAGACTTTGATGAGTTGTTTCACTGTTGCTTGTTGAGGAAATCAAACTCAGTGATTCCTTTTAGGATGCATCTACTAGCCATGATGATAATGGCAGAAATCAAGCTTTCTATTCCCAAAGAGGATTTAGAGGCAGGGGGAGATTCGCATCACGTGGCCGTGGTAATGGTCGTGGATGGCAGGATAGGTCACCACAACAAAATTTTCAGCCTTTATATGGTACTCGAGGTGGTCGTGGATATACACCTCAGAGAGGCAGAGGTAATCCTCATGGTAGAGGACGTTGGCAAGGCCAACAAACATTTATGTAAGATGTGGAATGCCATTACTGTGGGAAATTTGGTCATATGGCATGTGATTGTTTCCGCAAACAAAATGATTTGAGAGGGGGTAGAGCACAACATGGTGGACATTATGGTGGACATTATGCACAACATGGTGGAAATTATGCATCAAGCAGTAATGATGGCAGCGCAAATCATTTATTTGCCATGAAACATGTTGTGGGATCTATGATGACAAATGCTGAAAATGATGACACTTGGTATATGGACTCTGGAGCATCAAACAATATGACTTGTCATGGTGAATGGTTTGAGCATATGAAGCCTATGGATATGAAAGGCTATGTGGAAACAGGAGATGATACCCAGCATGCCATTACACATGTTGGAAGTGTACCATTGGTTATGCACAATGGTGAAACAAAATCTATGTCAGATGTATTGTATGTGCCTTCTATCACAACATTGATGACTTTAGCAGAATGACATGGATATACTTTCTCAGAGAGAAAAGTGAAGTATTGGAAAAGTTTATGGATTTCAAAGCTTTTGCAGAGAAGCAATATGGCTCTTGGATTAAATGTTTGAGGACAGATGGAGGTGGTGAATACACCTCAAATGCTTTTGAGCATTTCTTGAGAAAGCATGGTTTAAGAAGACAATTGACTTGCAGGTATACACCTCAGCAAAAAGGTGTGACACTGAGAGAAAGAATAGAGTCATTTGTGAAGTGGCCAAGGCAATTCTCAATGAAAAGAGCATGCCAGATTATTATTTGGGAAGAAGCATGTGCTACCGCAGTGTATATACTGAATAAGACACCTACACCAACCATACATGGAAGTACGCCAGAGATGTGGCTTACAGGTTTTAGGCTAGAAATTGGACACCTCAAAGTATTTAGATGCATAGCTTATGTACATGTGCCTGATGAGAGAAGGAGGAAGTTGGATCCTAAGGCAGAAAAATGTGTGTTTGTTGGATATGCACAGGGTCGTAAGGCATACAAATGTTACAATCCACAAACTAGGCAAGTGGTTATCTCACGAGATGTGGTGTTTGATGAGCTTGCTAGTTGGTACAAAGCAAAGGATGAAGGTGTCATTGATTCACTTGAAGCTGATGTGCATGTGAACTTGCCACAAGCAAGTTCTAGTTCTAGTTCTACGTCTATGTCTGGGCCAGCAGAAGCTGATGTGCATGTGAACTTGCCACAAGCAAGTTCTAGTTCTAGTTCTACGTCTATGTCTGGGCCAGCAGAAGCTGAGAGTAGCACTGTACGTCCATGGTCAGGATGCTTGAGGCATGAGAGTGTGAGCACTAGGAGTAGTGCTGTGGATAAAGGAAAGAAGAAGGTTGAAGGAATTGGAATTACAGGTTATGAGTCGTCAAGTTCGGAGAGTTTGGATGAGGAGCTTGGCATACCTGTTTTACGCACACTTGGTGCAAGGCAGGATAGATATGTGCCACCACATGCTAGAGTGACAGGTGTTCAGAGTGATCCGCATGCATTGCGGTGATCCCAAAGGGTCAGATATCCAGTTGACAGGTTGACATATTGTGATTTTGCTATGCATTATGCATATATGACTTCTTTGGTGAAGCATGTGGAACCTACATGCTATACAGAAGCTATTGGAAAGCATGTATGGGAGAAGGCAATGGATGTTGAGATGGACGCATTGGTTCATAATGATACATGGGATTTGGTTGCATTACCACACGATAAAAATATTATTGGGTGGTTGTAAATGGGTTTACAAAGTGAAATGCAAGTCAGATGGTTCCATTGAAAGTGATAAAACGAGATTGGTAGCTAAGGGTTATGCACAAACCCAAGGCTTGGACTATGATGAAACATTTAGTCCAGTGGCAAAGATGGGAACAGTGAGAGCAATCATTGCTATGGCTACAACAAATGATTGGAAAATGCATCAAATGGATGTCAAAAATGCATTTCTAAATGGTGATCTACAAGAAGAAGTGTATATGGCACAGCTAGAAGGTTATGTACACCCAAGATATCCCACTCATGTATTTCTTCTTGTTTGAGGGTCTTCTATTAATCTTGAAAATATTTTGACTATTATTGAAGGGTTTGTCAAATATTTCTCAGTGTGTAATCTATGGCAAGGATAAAGAAAACTACAAGAAAAGTATATACTGAAGATCCAAAGATAGCACATGTTGCTTCTGCACCCGATCCTAAGAAGAAAAGAAAGTCAGGATGTTTTTATATGAAGAGGTGTTTTTCAGAGATCAGGAAGACCCAAATTGACACTCATCATCTTATCCCAAGGGTTGCCTTTGTCCGTGTAGTAAAGCAAATATGTGACAGGATTGGTGTCTTGACTAAAAGTAATACCCCATACAAAAAGTGGATCAAGTGATATCTTTTCAAAGATAGCATCAAATATTGAAGTTTTTTTAAGGGCATATGACAGCCTGAGAAACTATTATATATTCATCCCATATAATGAAAGGTAGTATTTTTTATTAGTTTTAAGGTTGTGTTTTTTAATAGTTTTAAATTCATAACTCATGTGAGTAGATATTTTCTTACTATTGTTTTATTTGCAGTCACCATTGGAGTCTTATACTCATTGATGTTTTCGATAGAGAGGTTACTTTCATGAACTCCTAGCTGGTATCCATGGTCAATGCAAAATGTAAGTATCTCTTTTCATCAACTACCATATTATCTCTTTTCATCAACTATCATAATTTTGTTACAAACATTGCACCTATTTGATATGCTCTTTATTGCAGTGCTTGCAAAATTGTATTAGCATATTTAGAGAAGAATTATGAAGATCTTGTAGATCCAAAGAAGCCATTCAAGTATCTTTAGCAAGAGGTATTGAGAATTTAGTTTGGATGTTAGTTAGTATGAAGATGGATTTCTTCTAATTACACTATTATTTCAGGTTCCAATTACTAGTTGTGGATGGAGGGTGATTGCAAATGCCTGCAGGATAATAGATTTTATGTTGTTAAAACAACAAGTCAATGTAAGAAAACTAGAGAATCCTTTGCATTACTCTTAATGTATTTGTACATTATTTGTCTTAGAACGCCACTTTTTTTGGCAGTGCAATAAATACCCTGAATCTTATATTTGGTGGATAAGAGAGAGATGTATTGAGATAATGTTGGACAAAGCAATTACACCTATAGATCCTGACTCCCCTCCTCCAAGAGATTAGACTCAGAGAAAAGGGAAGGACAAGAAGCTGAAAAGACATAAAGGCAAAGGCAAGGGTTTGCCAATGCATGCTCCTTTAAAATTTGAGAAGATGCAAAAAGCCTCAAAGGAAACCATTGCAAAGAAGTCCTTTGCAAAGAAGACATCTCAGCCAAAGAGGACTTCAAAAAAGAAATCTCATGCAAAGAAGCCCTCTGCTTAGAAGCCCTCTACTTAGAAGCCCCTCAACTTCGGTGATGTTCCTGCTCAAGGACAAGAGGAAGCAAAGTCTGGGAGTCCAAAAAAACCAAGTGAATCCCAAGAGCAAGCAAATTATGGGAGCTCGAATAAGTAAAGTGAAGATCAACAACAAGCAAAGTCTGGGAGCCCAAATAAGCAAAGTGAAGATCAAGAGCAGGCTTCTTTTAGGATTTTTGCAGCTAATATTTTTTTACTCTATCACTCTCCTAATGTTTCTAGCCTTATTGTCAGGATCTTCTCTAAGTGCACTCTCTTTCCTTCTTGAAACCTATATTAAAAGAGACACATTTACATGACTTGGGAGAGGGACCTTACAATCTCCCCCACTTAAAAGATTCAAGATGTCCTCATCTCGCGAGCTGGGGTAGTATCTAAGTAAATCCTCTTGACTCTTCCAAAGTGTGTACCCCCACTAGGTAGAAATCTTCTTTTATCTAAACATTGTTCCTAAAGAGTCCCTTATTTCATGTGTTTGGCTCGTTTTGTTGTGCCTCCAAAAGGTCTTTATTATTCTAAAGTTAATTGGCCTTATTATCCTAATTTCATGCATCCATATACCTCTCATATACAATATGAACCTATTTTGTTTTGTTTTGTTCTTTAAATCATAACCCTTCCTACGAATTCTTTATTACCCCCATGTAATATGGTACTTAACAAATTGTCATGGAAAAACGTAAGGGAATCAATCCTTTACGCAATCTAACCTATGATATCAATTTTATTATCTTAGTATTGTCTTTTGTAGAATACCTCTATTCATCATGCACATTACTTCACATAAATCTTGCACCAATCCTCTTCTATTTACTCATAGAAATACTTGTTGAATTCGGTTATCTTTAACCCTATTATCCCTATTTCTTGACCTAATTTTTCTCTAGTTCATGATTCCTTGTAGCTAGGGGTGGGCTTGACATTCCTCTTCAATTAGGAGACCTCTTCTTGATTAACATGGAAGGACTCATGTCCTTCTCTCGACACTTTCTATATAAAAAAACTTTATCATAGTCTCTGGCTATAATTATGGCTTCTGAAATGGAGGATGGTTTTGCATTCTTGACGAGGTTATTCAAAGGTAGATTAAGCTTCCAAATGAATTGATGGAGAAGAGTTACCTCATCCATCTCTAGAGCAAATCAGAGAAGTTTAACAAAAGTTTGATGGTATTCTTTTAGGTCTTTCTTTCTTGGGTTAGCTCCAAAAATTCATTCATTTTATCCTCTCGAAATCCTGAACGACAAAACCTTTTACGGAGGTGTACTTTCATGGCATCCCATAACCTATTCTGGTTCCAGTGGTTTTGGCATTTCTTACGATTTTTAGATGAGCAAGGGTGAACTTGCTTCTTTCATTGTATCCATGAAAAGTTCAAAACTATCAAATACTTATCATAACACCACATCTAAAGGCAATCAGCATTAATATATCTAAGATCTGCATTTTTTGAGAATTATACATTTGGTGCCTTAGGATTGACACATCCAAAGATTATCAGGATTAACACATCTGAGATGATTAGTTTTTTGAAAATTACACATCTAGTATCTTGGGATTAACACATCTAAGAGCATGATCCTCTGGGAATTACACATCCAAAGTTAAACCCATGTTTGTCTGAGATGGCTTCAAGATCTTGGATAATTGTCCTAGTGTTAAGCATCCAATGGATGGCATTCACACATCAACTATTTAAAACCTCACCTTGACTAAGTTGGTGAAATTTTATGATCTTTTTATAAATTTTTTCTACTTTTAAAGGTTTTTCAGAACAAAAATCAGTAAACTTATAGGAAGAAAGAAAGAACATGAAAGATGCATCAAACAATGCAAGAATGAATTTTTATCTTTTCTTGTTTTTCCACTATCTGGGAATCCACCACATTATCATGTTCTTTGGGAAGCTGAGGAAATGCCTAATCTTCATGCTACTCCTCTAATGTTTTGTGTGATTGCTACTCTGCTCCCCTCTTGGAATCAGGTTGTAAGGAGCTCAAATTTGTAGAGGCCATAGCTCAGCAGGACCCCGCAGTTGAATCCACCTCATCAAGCTTCTCCGAATGGCTTACCAATGCCCTGCCATAGCCTTCTTCCTTCCACACCATGCCCACGTCTTGAAAGTGCCGATAATGCCATTTCCCTAGGACTAGATAGTCCCCACTCAGAAGGCCAGAGCCCCCTCAACTTTAACTACTATGAAGCCAAGTACCAGGTTCAGCTCACAATGGCCATTAGTGTCTCCAACCAGGATGTGTTGAGGCATGGTGAGTGTTGGGAGAAGCCAACCACAGTAAGTGCAAGGCATAGTCGGCATCTAAGACGTATAGTGGAGCAGTGGGGTGTAATCTCACGATGGCCAATGGTCCAAGCATACTTATCTTTGGCTAATTGCATTCAGTGGGAGCCCACATCCGAGTTGGGGAACTGGATCTGACAGTCCGACCAAAAAGGCGTCTGAATCATAGCAATGGTGGTGACAAGGTCTATGTAACCCAAGACTCTCGAGGCAGAGAAAGAACCAACCTCGAATAAGAGGGGGAAGTAGAAAGTAGTCACTTGGTAGGAACAACACAAATTCCAGATAGAAGTGTCTGATTGAATGAAAGTAGTAGGCCAGAGAGGTGCTACGAAAAACGAAGCCAGACAGGCCCAAGATAAATTGTTGGCAAAACCTTGAAGTCCTGGTGTGATGAGCGTGGAGCAGGATGGGGAGGTGTCCTTGCCCATGATGATGCACAGGCCAAAGCAAGGTGTGCAAATACCACTCCCGGAAGGATGTGAAAAAGCACAAAAGTGGGTGGACAACCCGCGTAAGCTCACAGAGGCCGAAAACTAGTCATACGATCTATGGGAAGATCTGAAGTGGCAGCAACAGCAGCCGATTCACATGCTGGTGCAACAACTCCTGACATTGGTGCCAAGTTTCAGGAAGTAGCAGGTAATGGGTTTCTTGATGCCTTAAGAAGAGAAGATGCCACCCTCATAGTTAATGGAAGCCATGAATATTGAGAAGGCAGGCACTCCACCATGGGAAGACCCAATCTATGATGAAGCCATCTCAATCATCAAGGTCAAGCTGGTAGGAGTGGATATTGCAGAAGAAGTGCTATTGGATGGAGGCTCAAGGGTTAACATCTTATCGGATACAACATGTAAAATGCTCAGGTTGAGCAGATGGGAGCCTGTACCATTAGTTATCAAAATGGTGGACCAATGAAGAGTCAAGCCACTCTAACCGCGAGCTCACATTGGAAGTATTTGGATTCAATTTCCAGATTGCAGTAGTGGCAATCCAAATGGAGGATATCAAGGGTGCTTACCCGATGCTTCTTGACAGACCACAGCTCTACCAGGCATAGATCAAGCAAGATTGGCATGCAGATATGATCACTATCCGGTGTGGGAAAAAGAAAGTTTGGATTTTTGTAGCCAGTATGCAGAAAATGGAGAAACCGTTCTCGACCGACAGTAGCTGAGGGAGTTAACATGCTAGAAGAGTTAGACCTCGTTGTGAGGAGTAAGAGTATCTCCAACAAAATGCAAACCTGATCATCCTGTTTGAGGTTTGTATAGTTTAGATAATGGACAGATACCGACCAATCCTTCCGCACAAGGATGAAGTTGCCAGGGATCAGTCTAATCCACAAAGCACAAGGCAAAGTCCAAATGAAGCTGAAGATTTTTACGAGGCTCTAGCTGATCATGGCCGTACCCCCCCAAGCCTACAGCAACTGCAGTGGAAAAAGATTTTGAAAGGGACCTCAAGCACTCCAAGTGAGTCAAGAAAGATGAATTGATGGAGATGAACCTAGGAATAGAGGCTGACCCAAAGATGGCCCGGGTCAGTGTGCCAAGTTGGATTTTGAGTTCTAGGAGGAATTCTGTGTGTTGCTCATGTCCTTCAAGGGTGTGTCTGCATGGAGATACACCAAGATGCCTTATATACAACTAGTCCTTATTCACACTTGGCACCCAAAACTTACTATAATAACTAAGGCCTTGGGTGGCCAATATCTCATAATGTACTTCTTTTATAGTGCCTTAAGTATGTGCTACCTCTTTTTGAAGCTGATCCTTTGCCTGTTCGACTTGCTCTTTCAGCTACATATTCTCCTTGATCCTTTGAACAATGGTTTGGCTGAGTACTTGGTTGTTCCATTCTAACAACTGGTATCTTGCCTCTTTCTCTTTCGTAGCCTTTAAGATTTTGAGGATGACATCTCTATGGTGTTGCATCTGCTGCTGCCATTTGTTCTTGGAGCATTTCCAGTTGGTCACTTGCTTCTTGGACTTGTTTCTAGAGGGTAGCATTTCTATCATTGAGCATGTGAGTAGTCAATAAATGGTAGTGCCATACCCTTTGTTCTTGTTCCCAGATGGAAGCATTTGTAGAAGCTACACCTTCTAATCCATGTAGTGGCAATTGCAGCATGTTAGCCAAGCCCTTTATAGTCTCTTTTAGGAAGCGGTAGACATCTATATTATGCAAGAAGGAATCTTCCTCAATTGAGCCTTCATCATCTAGCCGTTGTCGCTTTCTTGGGCTTGTTGCTTCCTCGGCTCTCTTTCTTTTCTCAGCTTCTTGGCTTTCTTCTGTGGCCTCCGGATGTGCTGATGTTGCTTCTCACATCCTCTTGTAGTACTACTTTCTCCGGGGCCTTCTCTATGCCAATCTCTACTGATGTAGGCTGATTTGATATAACAGAATCTCGAAGTGGTGCGAGGTTCTTGAAAATCATATGTGATGGGCTTGGAGGGGGTGTTTGTTGAGGCAATTCTAAAGTTGTGTTTACTTGTACATCTAAAAGGCTAATTCCCCTTGCCTCTTGTTGTTCCACCATTTGCTGATAAGAAGTAATGTCTTGGGCCAATTTATCTTCGAAGCATTGGGACTCCTCAACAACTGTGGGTATATCATTCCCCACATCTTTTTGTCTTTCTTCTGGTGCTACCCCTTCTTCATTTCTTGCATTATCTCTTTTGTCTCCTTCAAAAGTTCTTGTCCTTCCTGCAACTCTTCCAGGGGGTAAGTATTGGTGGTTCTATGGTCTTCTGGCATGCTCTCTGGAATTGGAAGGTCAGTGGCATGACTAAGTACCTTGGTGAGCAAGTATGGATTGCACACTTTTGATTGGTGCGACTTCAAATAGTTCTCCATCTCTCTGTGGATATACCAAGCCGAGTATTCTTGCTATCTGGTTGAGAGGAACCCTATTATATATGTCAGACTGGCTTGACCTACATAATCATAGACATTGCTATGCAGGCTTTCTTAGTAAACTGCATCACGTATATTCTCATATTCTGCCCCATTTGAGTTGTAAAAACTCCTTTTTCGCATGGCTTCCATGGGCATCTTGTCAATATTATGAATGTGTATTTTGATCGATGGTGGCAGCTACTGCAAAGCTTTGCGTAGCAGCTCTTTTGAGAGGAGGACCTATTCTATTGTACAATCTACTTTTGTGAATCGTCTCCTCTTGGTTGCCTTATCATAGGATTTTAAGTATTCTACACATAATTCTATGTTGATTGTTTTGGGGGAGGCATTTGGCCATCCTTCCAATTCCTACTTTCCCCAGCTTATCTTTGACCTCTAGATCTTCCAAAATCTGTAAACACTCCAAGCTGTGGTATTGGAGTGTGATCTTTCCGTGTTTATTTTGAACCTCTTTGCTAATTATAGACCCTTGAAGACTCTATGCTGAAGACTCTATGCATATGGCCCAAGATAACTTGAAGAATCCCTACCCCTCCGCGCAACGAATTCGGGGGTGCTAGTAGCGGAAGTAGCACTTCTTGCGCAGGGCAAGGCCTCTCACTCGAGGCCTCGTCGCCCACCACAGATATCTCCACCTCTTCCTACCCCTCTTTTGATCATTGCTTCTCTTGTGACAATTTTTAGATATGCTACCTTTCTGTCTTTGTTCCAAATTCCACTTTGGTAGACTTTTGCTAGGTGGGCATGGTTTGTCATAATAACTTCATCTGGTGTAGTCTTTTGTTGAATGTTGATGTCTTGCACTTGGTGCACCACACCTCCCTTCTATAAGCTAGACTCGTTCTTTTATGTGTGAGCTCCTTTAGTGATCTCTTCTAGCCTTTTCTCCAATTTTTCTCTCAGCTTCACTTCTTTTTTTGCGAGCCTCGGTGTCTATTTCACTTTCTGACTCCTCACTTTTTGAGGTGTCATACTTTTTTCCTTTCTTTCTCTTTATGGTTTTTTTTTCTGAGCTACTCACAGACTCTTAAGTTTCATAACTCTTGTATTTGTTGCACTACTCTCCACTTTTAATGCGTGCTACAAGATCTCCTCTAGTCTCCTTGTCAGTTGAAAGCACTTTGCCTCCCGTAGTTTCTTGCTTTCACACCCTGTTGGGTGAAACCAATCTACCTCCCATAATTTCAAGGAACTAGGATCTTCATTAGGGGGAATTTGTGTTGGAATTAGGGTTAGGGTTGCAACGATGTACACACACAAGATAGAGAAGCTTGAGAGCACATAAACTAACTAGATTAGAATTAATAAATGTGTGCCAGATACAAAAGATAAGTACACACCCCAAAATGAGTAGATAAGAGGGTGTACATACGCAAGGGGGAAAAAACCTCCTAGTGAGGGAAAAAGTGTCCCAGTGGTCCTAAGTGTGTTCACACACATCATTACCATATAATGCTATAAATCTCCCCTAGAGTGATGACGTGAACATGTATATGGTATGGTCGATCAATCCTAAAAAGGCACTAAGCCCAAAGCTTTACGAAAAGCTTTGAACTTTTCACGAGGAAGAGCCTTCGTGAATAAATCTTCCATGTTGTCATGTGTAGGCACATAGACCAAGCTGATCTCTACAGAGAGTCTTTCCCTAACATAGTGATAATGCACCTCAATATGCTTAGTGCGAGCATGAAGCAGTGGTTTCCTTGCAAATTCTAATGCACTCTGGCTGTTAGTGAAAATCGTAGTGCCAGAGGATTGTCCAACACCCAAATCAGCCATAAGACGTCTGAGCCACACACACTCAATTGTCGCTGTAAAAGCTCTGTTGTACTCAGCTTCACAGTTGGAAGTGGCCATTGTAGGCTGCTTTTTGCTGAGACATGATATACACGAATCACCAAGGCAAAAGAAAAACCCACTAGTGGACACTCGTGTGTCATAACATCCAGCCCAATCTGAATCACTCAAAGCATGCAACTGTGACTCACCCCCCTTTGGATAAAATAATCCAAAATATTGAGTGCCCTGTAGATAGCAGAAACCTGCTTAACAGCCTACCAATGCTTTGTACTTGGGCTATGCGCGTAAATCTTCTCAACTATGAGACCCAATACTGTATATCTGGCCTCGTGTTGCACACATAAAGAAGGGATCCAAAAGCTTACTGATACAAACTAGCATCAAAAGAGTCTCATGCATCTTGAAGACTAGGTCGAGTACCTGTCTCCATAGGTGTAGCCATAGGTTTACAGTCTTCTAGATTAAACCTTTTCAATAGCTTCTGTATATATTGAGAATGCAGCATAACAATGTCATCATTGTGATGCGTAAACCGAATCCCCAAATAGTAATGTAAGGAACCCAAATCTGACATCTCAAACGATGACTGCAAATCAACCTTAAAGGCTGAAATCTGCTCTATATTGGGTCCGGTGAGTGAGCAGCATATCATCAACCTATAGAATGATGATAAATAATGTGTCCTTACTCCTCTTCACATAGAGGGTACTCTCTGTTTGATTGTTGCAAAAATCATTTGCAACCAAGTATGCATGAATCTTCTCATACCATGCTCTAGGAGCCTGCATAAAAAGCCTTTTTCAACTTGCATACTTTAGACTCTTCTCCTTTCACAGCAGCAAAACCAAGAGGCTGTGATACATACACGTCCTCATGTAAATCACCATTCAAGAATGCAATCTTAATGTCCAACTAATTTACATTCCACCCATGATGTGCTGCCAAAGCCAATGAGACACCTAATTGTAGTCATATGAGATGTGGGTGCAAAGGTCTCATCATAATCAATGCCAATTTTGATGGTCATACCCCTTTGCCAACAAGTCTAGCCTTGGTGATTAATACTAACATCTGCTTTATGTTTTAACTTGTAAACCCACTTAGTACCCATGGCCTTCTTGCCACCATAAGGTAGATCTGTCAAATACCAGGTGTCATTCTTGAGTATAGAGTTATACTCATCCTGCATAGCATGCATCCACAATGATCATCATCCTATGCTTCCTCAAAGGAAACATGAACTCCTCCATCAGGTCGATGACATCTTCACAAAGGCCTTGGGAGCTAGGAAGCTCCATAGATTTTGAGATATGCTTTGAGTTTACAAGCTGGAGTTAAGCTTGAGAGGGGGAGCGTTAAGATGTCAAGCTCAACATGATCTGACCCTGACAAGGCGCCTACATGACCATTCGACATTTACATCACTTGGAGGTTTAGTATTAGATGGCACCGACATATCTTTCCCAGAGATTCTACAGCTGGACCACACCAACTAGTCCACACTTGTCCACCCCACTTAGCGTGTTCACATTATGGACCGCTTGTATATACTTTCATATTTGTGTTAATCATTTTATATCCTTTTGTAGACCTCTTTGTTGTGTGGAAGGAGAAGAAGAATTTTCAGCGTCTCATCCTGTGTGTTCTCTTCTAGGGTTTGTGTGAGTGTGTGTGTGATTGCAAGAGCTCAAGCTCTCTTCTCCGCTGCATCTTTTTATTAAGACTCACTTGAATTCTTCTCAATCTATGTATTTTTCATGTTTATGTTTGTATCACAAAACTATGACTGTAGACTCTCCAGTCTGCCCTAGCCTTTTTTTATTATGCAGTACTTTCGCTACCAAGTAGCAAAAATAGCAGTGAAACATTACTGCTGAGCAACAAAATTTCACTGCTTAGTAGCGATATTTTGTTGTTCCAACAAAAATAGCAACTTTTTAGTAGCAAAAATAGCATGACATCTCCCTACCCTTCTAGTTATAAAAGCGCTATTATTTTTGCTGTTACACCCTCATTCTGTTGTAGTGAAAGACTAGTTGGCAGAGCATTAGACATCTTTTTAGTCATCCCTTAATCTCCAACCATCATATTAAATGGGCCTCATTCATTCAAACCTTTCACCCTATGATTCTATATCAACCAGGTCATGCTAATGTTGTCTCACCAATGCTTTGATGAGTCGTAAACTATTAATAAATAACATTTCTGTTATTCACGTTCAATATTTTGATCATATGCATAACACTTATGTATATGACCTTGATTTTTCAAATGCTTGGAACACACTTATGCATAATAGCTGCTTGCCTTTCAATAGTTACTCTTGTACTAATGGTTTTCTAGTCTTTGAAAAAAGGCTATGCATATTGCACTCTATAGAGAACTTGTTTCACAAGAAATGCATGCACCACATTCTTACATAGGATATTGTGGAATACTCTCTACTTGTAAAGAAAACTTCTATTGGACTAACATGAAAAAGGATGTAGCAAATTTTGTTTCCACTTGCATTGTTTGTCAATGTGTTAAGTGTCATCAAGGAAAACCATATGGTCTTTTAATGCCCTTGCTAATTCCAAATGGTCCATGGAAAACCATATGGTCTTTTAATGACCTTGCTAATTCCAAATGATTCATGGAAAGAAATTTTAATGGATTTCATAACAGGATTGCCTACTACTTCATCACATAATGATATGATCTGGACCATAGTAGATATATTTAGCAAACAAACATATTTTGTTGCATTATGTAAGAAAACATTGACTACTCCAGTTATTGCAGCTATGAAGTTGGGTATTAAACTGTTTTCACTCATCATGGTTTTCCTAAACTCATTGTTTCTGACAGACTCCCACTTTCAATTATTTTTTGATAGCTTTATTTTCTAATTTCGGTACTAAAATGGAATTTAGTTCTACTTTCCATCCTAAGAGAAATGGCCAAACCGAGGCTACTCATAATAGCACTATTATGGATCTTCTACGCTTACACTATTACTTCACCCTATAATTAGGATAAGAACTTACATATCTTGAAATTTTCTTATAGAAATACCCCCCATTCATCCATAGACAAAGCCCCCTTTGAAATCATCTATGGCAAACAGTTAATCTATCCTAGCCTCTAGGATTGGAACACAAGTTCTAGTTGATAATCTTGCTCATGCCCGTACCCAAATCTTGGCCAAAGTTAATCTATAAAAAAGCTCAAGAAAGATATACCAAGCAAGTTAATAAGAAGCAAACACCTGTACAATTTTTAGGAAATGATTGTCCAGTTACAAATTGAGAAACACAGACTGAAGAGCATTAAAAACCACCCTAACCTTAAACTCGCTCTACGTTTTATGGGCCATTTAAGATTCTCGAGAAAATTAATGACAATTCCTTTAAATTATAAATTCCCTCTCATTGGCATATACACAACTCTTTTCATATCAATTTACTATGCATATTTACGAGAACTCGTCTAGTTTACCCTTCTAGATGACCTATCCCTTTTACAAGAAGACTTAGAAAGCTTAGTTCTTGAATCAGTCATTGCCCATGACCACACCACAACCCTACTAGTATTATTTATCATTGGGTACTTGATTAAGTATAAAAATCACTCTATTGAGAAAGCATAGTGGCTCTCCCATAATCATGGTTATTTGCCTATCATGCCCTAATTACTACTTATCATTCACAATTGCCTTAATTCCATTTACACTAGTGTATAGCCTTATTGATTATGGTAGTACACTACAGCTATCTACCTATAGTGCTCTAATTACTACTTATCGTGATTATGGTAGTACACTATAGTTGTCTACCTATACTGCTCTAATTTACTACTTATCATTCATAGTTTCCTTGATTTGAGTTACAAGTGTATAGACATGTCGATTGTGATAGTACACTATGTACACAGACTTGCCGATTGAGGCAATGCATAGCTATCCACTCATGTGTGTAGTCTATTATTTTGGTAGCACACTATCAAGTCTATTATGTGTAGAATTGCCGATTGTGGTAGCACACAACCAAGTCTATTGTAGGAAGAAGTCTTGTCGAATGAGGCTTGTTATGAAAATGAAAATTATTAAAATTATTAAAACGGTATTTTTTGTGATGTGTTTCATTTATCTCATGGATATTTATTTTTGATTAGTTGCCACATGGTTAGTGACTTACTATAATGTATTGGTCACACTGTGTTGGGTAGATAGTCACTTCTAGCATGTTCTATTGATGGTTTAGTAGGGCTAGTACATGTTCTATTGATGCTTTAGTAGGGCTAGTACATGTGACTCAATGAGGGGTTACATGTGTGCAATTTTTTGGTGACATTATATTTTTGTAGCACATTTATGGTCATCATTATTTTGTAGCCACATTGTGGTGGCTAAGCACATTTGTTCATATGGTTTGCTAACCCTTGCTAACCCTTGGTAGATTCATGGACCAATTTATTTAAAGTTATATTTAGGCTTATACATAAAAGCTTAGACTTTTTTGTTTTTACGAGTAGGGCCCAAAGTCGAGTATAAAAACTATTTTTTGCTCACAAGAAGTAATACAAAAAGATATCTAAATGAACTTTCTTGAAAGCGTGAGCCATCGGGCAAGTGGGGGATATTTTAACCCATTTGGTGTCATACATGTTCTTCTTCTTTTTCGTGTATTCTAGTAAGTTGGTATATTTTTATGCTATGGTTTTGAACAAGTAACTGGAAAGAGGAAGAGACTTGGGGATTATTTTAATTATTTTAGTGTAAGAGAATCATCACCCTCTTGCAGTGAAAAATCCATCTAGATAAGCTCTTCTCGGTTATTGGATGACAACATTGAGTTAACTTATAAATAAGCTTTGAAAAATTACTCTAAATTTATCTCTAAGGTCTTAACATGCATTTGAATTAGTCCTTATTCTTCCCTCAAGGCCTTAACTTTTTTATATTTATTTTGGGTTTTAAACCTCTACTGACCTTAATTTTTTTTCTAAGTCTTAATTTGTGCACTTTCTATTTGTAAAGTTTCACTACCTCTCTCTAGAATCTTGTAGAATTTAGGCTTTCTTATTTATTCAAGATTTGTTTTAAGTTTAATCTCTTTCCCATATAATTTTACCTCTATCCTTAAACTCACCTGATTTAAGTTTGTATTTAGATATTTTTCATTAGAGCAGGTACTTTCTTTCTCTAAAGATGACCAAGCCTTTATTGGGATTATGGTCATGTTATAAGGTTTCTCCTTTCATGAGTTTGATGTGTCCATCCTTAACATTTGATGTAGATTACTCATGCTTTGGTGTATAATTGGGTGTGAAAAAACTTGTTAACCCTAAAATGTGTTTACATTAGTGGTATAGGGTTTCTCACTATCCGTGAATTTCCTACTTATAAAATGCACTAGGAAATCCACCTTTCCCTTAGGCCGAGTTAGTATTGTCCCTATGGGGCTAACCCTGATGCATCAGCATGAACATGGAAAATCACATCCCATCTAGGTCGCCTAAGGATTGGTGCATTGATGGCCATTATCTTGAGTGTTTGGAATCCCAATTCTTTGCACTCCCCCTAGGTAAACTTGACATATTGTTTTGTGAGCTCATGTAAGGGAGTAGTTATTCTTTTTGTAAAATTTTGAATAAACCTATAAAATCTCACACAACTCAAAAACAACCTAACTTGGGTGATAATTTTTAGGGAACCTTTCTTTTCTATTACCTAAAATTTACTCAAGGATGTAAGGGTACCTTCCTGAGATATGATATGACCAAGTAATTTCCCCTTGTACACATAGACACACTTGAATGGATTTAGGGATATCCTTTTCTCTTAGCATCTAAGAAATATGTATTGAAATTAGGCTGGATGGAGAGACACCACCATCATAATCATGGATTTAGGGATATCCTTTTCTCTTAGCATCTAAGAAATATCTATTGAAATTAGGCTGGATGGAGAGACACCATCATCATAATCATGATAATTACAAAAGATAAGCTAAATAAGATGAAGATTAATGCTAATCACATGATTAACTAAATGGGTAGCATAATGACAAAAGAGATGGGATAATAGTGGTGATGATGGATGTTGTGGATTGATGTATGGATGATGTGGATTGATGTGTGGATTATGTGGATTAATGTGGATGATGTGGATTGATGTATGGATGATGTGGATTGATGTGTGGATGATGTGGGATGACGTGAATGAAAGTGAATTGATGTGGGATGATGTGAATGAATGTGGAAATGATGTGGGATGATGTGAATGAATGTGAAAATGATATGGGATGATGTAAATGAATGTGGGAATGATGTGGGATGATGTGAGTGAATGTGGGAATGATGTGGGAAGATGTGAAAGGATGTAGAAATGATGTGGGATTATGTGGAATGATGTGAGTGAATGTGGGAATAATGTGGGATGATGTGAATGGATGTAGGATGATGTGAATTGATGTGAAATGATGTGATGTGAATTGATGTAAAAAATGTGAGATAATGAGAAATGATGTGGAATGATGTGAAAGGATATGTAATGATGAGGAAAGATGGAAATTTTGTTTGGAAATTGTATTTGTATGTGAAACCTGTTTTTTTTAAACTGTTTTACGTCAAGAATGCTGGGGGAAGAATTTTGACTATCTTGTGGAATGAGGTCGTGGGGACCTAAGTGGAAGATGTTGCAACAGCTAAAGAAGGACGGAGAGTTAAAGAAGGACATCTTGCATGGCAAGATCGGCCGAGGTCTTGACCAGCCTCGGTTCGATTAAAATGGTGAGCTTCCGGTACGGTGGATGAGGGACCAAGGAAGCGGCCTATGGGTGAAGCGCTAGGTCACCTGCGAAGGAACCTAGACGGTGCTGACCGTATAGTGCTCGGGCTTTGGGTCATCGCCCAGGATACGTGGCCACGCATGCATCGAGGAAGAAAATGAGTTGGAGTGGTTTTCTGAACACAGGCATATATCACGTTGATTTACCTTACTGGTATTCAATGGATGAGTTCATGGCTCTTTTACATGGATCTTGTTGGTTGATCTAGCTGATCTTCAAATGGAGAGTCCATATGGTTTTTATGTGATTATATTCCTAGGTACTATGGGCTAGGAACTATTGAAAAGGACCCTGAGAGTGAGTAGGTGGTGAGCGTTCTAGTTGCCAATGACGCCATAGATACGCTGAGGAAGGAATGAATGGAATACTTGATTATAATCCTGGGTACTATGGGCTAGGAACTATTGAAAAGGCCCCTGAGTGAGCAGGTGGTGAGCGTTCTGGTTGCCAATGATGCCATAGGTACGCCGAGGAAGGAATGATTGGAAATTAGATGTGGAACTGGAATACTGAGGATTGTGATGGAAACACTCTGGTTTTATTGCAATGCTGTTTTGGAAATAGTCGAGTCTAAGAAAAGTTGAGGATTGTGATGGAAACACTCTGGTTTTATTGCAATGCTGTTTTGGAAATAGTTGAGTCTAAGAAAAGGCAATTTCGTATTGGGTGCATAAGTGGTGACTATTTAAGTTTTGCATGAGAGCCGGCTAGGGGGCCTGGGAACTCTTTTCCCTGATATACCTGGGACAAAACATAACCAAATTTTTATAATGGATCTTATCAATAAAGTGGTTGGGCGGTTGGCTAACCCAGGGGATTGGATGGGGTTAGGCTGGACTGATGGATTCCTATAATAAAATTCAATTCTGTTCAAGTTATGATAGTTGAAGTAAGTCACAGGATAATCGTTATTCTATGGAAAAGAATCAACGACTGTGCCTCTTTTGATGGGGAAAAAAGCGTTGGTCTCTATGAACCTAGTGCAAGTTCCTCCTTTGATTTAGCCATGTGACCCGCGGGCTTGGTCAGAATGAAAAGGATAGTTAAGGCCCCTGACTACGTTAGAAGATTTTTCTCAGAGGAATTGCCTATGCTTTATGGGCAACGAAAACTTTTTTTCGAGTTGGCGGTTTTGGAAGAACCGAGCGATTAGTCTCTTGTCCGGACATTTGTGGGTGAGACCCCGAGTGGGAAGCTCTGCCTTGCACGTTACGGGCCCCGTTTCATCACTACATGGTATTTTCAGCAGTTTTTTGGAAGTTCTGGTAGAGAACTGTTTGTACTCGAAATCTAATTATTGCACTGCAGTAGTGCATTTTGGAAGTGCAGACAGGGTTTTCACATGTATTGTTGATACTCGGTGTATGTACATGTACTCTGGTCACATTTGGTGACACACAAGTTGTGCTGAAGTACCGTTCCTATAGCAGTTACAGGAGATAAGTACTGCTGTATTACAGGTTGCATACAGAAGTTGTCTGTTTTGCAGGTTATTTGGTGACACACAGGTTGTGCTAAAGTACCGTTGCTGTACTAGTTATACTGCTATATTACAGGTTACATACAGAAGTTGTCTGTTTACAGGTTATTTGATTTGCTGCTGCAGGAAAACATGTCTGACAGAATTAATGAGATTGTTAGTGAGAAGTTGGATAAGAATAACTTCCATGCCTAGAAGTTCAGAATGACCAATTTTCTAATGGGTGAAGGATTTTGGGATTATGTAGAAGGAGACAATGAGGAGCCTCCAAAGTTATCTAAGGAGAATGCCACTACTGTAGATATAAAGATATTCAAGGATTGGAATGAGGGTGTAAGAAAAGTCATGTATTGGCTTTCAATTAGTGTCACAGACACTATGATAGGACACATACAAGATGCAAACACTATAGCAGTTGGCAAAATCTGGTTCAGATGTTCTAGACTAACACAAAGGCAAGGAAGTTGCAGTTAAAGAAAGAGTTGCATACTGTGGAAAAGAAAAGCATGTCCATCAATGAATATGCCTTAAAGATCAAGGGCATTGTTGAATCCCTTGGATCTATCAATGTATCAGTGGAGGATGATGATTTGGTGAGTGTTTGTCTAAATGAGCTTGGCAAAGAGTACAAGCCATTCAAGACCTCCATTGCAGTTAGGGAGAATATTCCCAACTTTCGAGACTTGATATCTATGTTGATCATAGAAGAAAAGGCTTTAGGTGAGGATTCTTCTTCACAAATCAAGAACACATCGGAATAGGCCTTCTACTCCAATTTAGGTAGAGGCCGTAGTTGAGGCCAAGGTGGTGGATGAGAAGGAAATTAGAATTTTGGAGAACAACAGTCCAATGATATCATACACAGGCGGAAGAGGCCAATCTAGAAGCAGGGGGAGCCAAGAGGCCGAGGTGGTTGGCAAAAAAATCAAAATGCAAATAGCATAGAGTGCTATTACTATGGCAAACTAGGCACACATGGCAAAGGACTGCTACAAAAAGCAGAATGACATTAAAGGTGGGAGTTGCAACAAGGCAACTATGCATCATCTAGCAAACATGAAGGTGATGACAAAAGTGAGTAGCTGTTTGTGATGTAGCACATGCTTAGTTCCATAACTCGAGATGTGTCAGGATCTCAAGATATATGGTATGTAGATTCTGGTGCCTCTAACCACATGACCAGTTATGCTGAGTGGTTTAGAGATATGCAAAATATGGAAAAACCAGGTTTTGTAGAAACAGGTGATGATAGTGTGCATCCCATTATGCATGTTGGTAAAGTGCCATTGTCTATGCAAGATGGCAAAATGAAGTACTTGGCTGATGTACTTCATGTTCCGAATATTACAAAGAACCTAGTTTCTGTTGGACAGATGGTTGAGAAGGGTCTACAAAGTGAGGTTTAATCCTCAAGGATGTTTTGTGGAAGACTTCAAAAATAAGTGTCACTTGGTTGTGCAAAGGGTAACAGAAATGGCAAGATGTTGACTTTGGATGTGAACACGCCTCAGATAAAGGCAACCATGTTTGCGCATGGAGCATGTGTCATTACAGATATTGACATATGGCACAAGCGCATTGGTCATGTGAATGTACAGCGAGCCTGAAGTCTATGCAGGCCCAAAATATTGTTGCAGGTTTGCCAAAGTTTAAGGTTGATGGTATGCATAAGGTATGTGAAGCAAGCCAACTTGGTAAGCAAGCCAAACATGCTTTCCCATTTTTATCTCTCCTCTCTTCTGGATCAAACCAAATTAAAAAGGGAGCTAAACTGGTCCAAATTCATCCAAACTGAAACTGGAAAATTCTAGAACTTAGTTGGACTCAGTTAGTGGCCTCCCTCACTTATAAATAGACCCTCATTCTTTTGTATTCTCATCTTTGAGCTATACCATGCCAGTATTACATTTAAATACTCATATTTTATATTATCCCTTAAAAATCCTCTACTTTTGGAGAGAGTGGAGCTTCTCTCTCTCTTCAACCATCCTTGGAGCTTTCCTCTCAACACACTAACCAACTGATTGGTTGGGGGCTTCTTCTAAGATAGAGAAGCAAGAAAAATCAAGAGGTAAGGTGTAATTTCATGGTTTTCTTTACTATTCTCAATGATTTCACTTCTCAACCCCTCTCAAGCTTGAGAAGTTTCTAATTAAGTATTTATAATGCAAATCAAGCTTTTCTTAAGAGTTGTAATGAATAATTAAGAAAAGTTTACATTTATGCCTAATTAGGATGCTTTTTATGTTTATCTCTCTCTCCCCAAAAGAATAGCCATTCCTATGACTAATTCTTATTCAAATGATGCTTCTCATTTGATAAATTCTCAATTCACAAATCAAACTCTAGGCTTGTGAAGCTAGAGGTTAAGAAAATGGATTTTTATACTTTTATGCTAGTAAAATTATGGTAATCTTATGATGTAAATCCATAAATTGGATTTAAGTCTAAAAGATAGTTATACTATCATAATTGTATTACTAAGTCTTATTCTTTTAGAAAATATTAAAAATTATCAGTAATAGCAGCAGAGGTATGGTAAAATTTTTAAAAAATTAATACATAACTCATTCTTATGCATAATGTGAAAAGAGGACTTCCTACCATATTCCAGGATTGAATATCCTAGGCTAAAAGAATGGTTTTCATCTCTAATTAATTATTTATGCATAAATATTAAAATTTAATTTTCCATGCATGTGATGAAAATTACTCTTTTAGCATAGAATGACTAATACTAGAATATGGTAGGAAGTTCTCTTTTCACATTATGCATAAGAATGATTTATGTTTTAATTTCTAAAAATTTTACCATAGCTCCGCTGCTATTACTGATAATTTTCAATAATTTTGGAAAGCATAAGACTTAGTAATATGAATATGATAGAATAACTATCATTTGGATCTAATTTCAATTAATGGAATTAATTCCTAAGTTTATCATAATTTTTGTAACATAAAGGCATAAAAGCCATTTTCTTAGCCTCTAGCTTGACTAGCATAGAGTTTGATTTTAGAATTGAGAATTTCTCCATGAGAAGTATCATTTGACTAGAGAATTGGTCATAGGAATGACCATTCTTTTGGGGAGAGAGAGATACACATAAAAAAACAACCTAATTAAGCATAAATTGATTATTCATTAAAATTCTTTTACAAAGCTTCAGTTGTATTGAAAAACCATTCATTAAACTTCTTTTTTAAAGCTTCATTTGTATTGAAAAACCATTCATTTGAAACTTATCAAGCTTGAGAGGGGTTGAGAAGTTAAAACATTTAGAATATTAGAGAAAAAACCATGAAATTGTATCTTACCTCTTGTTTTGCTTGCTTCTCTATAGAAGAAGCCCCCAACCAATCAATTGGTTAGTATGTTGAGAGGAAAAATCCAAAAGAGGTTGAAGTGAGAGAGAAGCTCCAATCTCTCCAAAATGTAGAGGATTTTTAAAGGATAATAGAAAATATACTTATTTTAATGTAATACTGGCATTGTGAGACCCCTCTGCCCCCTCCGCACACTGGATTCCCGGTTGCTACTAGCAGTGGAAGTAGCTTCCTCTTGCGCGGGGCAGGGTCTCCCACTCGGGCCTCGCCCTCAAATGTCCGGACACAAGACTAATCTGGTGGTCCTTCCGAACACCTGAATCCAAGATTATTCACCTTTTTGATTTTTTTTAAAAACAAATTTTCTAACCGGGTCAAGAGGCTAAACTATCCTTCACCTAATTAAACCAGATAGAAGGAAAACTATTAGAGACTTAACTTAAAGAAATCAACGCTTTTTTCCTAACCAAAATCAGGCACATCCATTGATCTAATCATTTGAGAAAGTCTTCAAGTTTTTATTTAACTACTCGTGTTCTAAGCGTAATCCTATTATTTCGATTTCATTATTAAAACTCCACTGATTCCAACCTAACCCCATCACTGGAATCGATAGAATCAGACAATTACTCACCCACCCATAATGCCTTTCTTAACTTTTACTTTCGAATACAGATACGCACACACTCATCTTTAAAACTTTAACTTATAAAACAATCCATTGACAAACAATTATTGTTTACAGATGTCATAACTCAAAAATTCCATCCAGTCCCTTGTTTCTCAAAAAACAGAATCACTCTAGACTCTCCGTTGAGACCAGCTGGTCAGCCAACGAGATCCAGTTAACAGATTACAATAATCATTCGTTCATCATACATATCTTCCACGACATACGCATGGGTGTTGTAGGCATCGCGAGCCCGTGCATCACCTGGTCAAAACCCTCCAGGATCCTCCTTAGGTGTCCTGGCACTTCACTTAGGGACCACTTTGTCGGCCCTCATCCATCGTATCAAAAGCGCACCATTTTAATCGTACCGAGGCTGGTCAAGATGACCTGGGCAGGCTTTGCCACGTGAGCTGTCCTTTGAACACTCCCCACCAGCTATTGCAATCGAGCTTCCCTTAGAAAAACACATACCAAATGCTCCCTCTAGCATTCTGGCGTAAGACAATCCTTTAAGAAAATAGGGTTTCTATGCAAGTTTTCAGTTTGATTTTCTTTTGAATACAATGAGTATATCTCAAATCAGTATCCCCAAAACTTCTTGATCAAATTTCTGAATTTGATAATTGGATTCCTTGAATTTTGTAACCTTGATCCACAGATCAACTCGAAGGGTCTCAAACTTAGTTTCAGATTTGGTGGGAGATTTGAGAGTATTTTCTTGAATTGGTCACATCTTCTTTCCTCGAAACTGACAAAAGAGCTTGGGCTTGGTCATAGTCTGATTCAAGGTTTGAGTCTAATAAGATTTTTCCTGAACTATCTTTCTCGAAAAGATTTGAAATTTCAATTACTAAATTACTGAATTTCATTCTTTGAATATTCACTTAACTGATTTCTAAATTAGTTACTAATTCCAATGAGGAATAAATTAATCATTTATTTGAATATTTCAATCTCGATAGATTTTCTGAATTTTCTTTTTACAATCCGTGAGAGCATAAAACGATATATATGAAAATTCTCTCTTAGAGTATTTACTTATTCATTTATCGAATACTCATAGAATTTAAACTTAGAATTAAAGAGAAATCTAATTTTGATATAAAAATTCTTTAAGCATAAAAACCACCTTCAATGGGAATAATACTTTTATATAAAAGAAAATCCTTTTATGCATCTATTTATGCATAAAATCAATTTTAATTGTAATAATACTTTTAAATTTAAAAAAATTCCTTTATGCATCTTTCTATGCATGGAAATTAAATTTAATAAGAATAACACTTTTGCAATTAAAAAAAATCCTTTATGCATCTTTCTATGCATAAAAATTAAATTTAATGAAAATAACACTTTTATAATAAAAAATTTCCATTATGCATCTTTCTATGCATAGGAATTAAATTAAATGAAAATAACACTTTTATAATTAAAAAAATTTCCATTATGCATCTTTCTATGCATAGAAATTAAATTCAATGAAAATAACACTTTTATAATAAAAAAGTTTCCATTATGCATCTTTCTATGCATAGAAATTAAATTCAATAAAAATAACACTTTTATAATTAAAAAAATTCCATTATGCATCTTTCTATGCATAGAAATTAAATTCAATGAAAATAACACTTTTATAATAATAAGAATTTTCATTATGCATCTTTCTATGCATAGAAATTAAATATCCATGCATATTCATAGGTGAATATGTACATGAAGTAAATTAGAATATTTCTTTTAGAATGCACAAACAGTGGGAATTACTCTTTTGGAGTAACATAAAAATAAACTTTCTAGTGGGAATTACTCTTTTGGAGTAACATAAAAATAAACTTTCTTTTCCACAAAATTCTAGAAAATTTTGCTATAACCTCCTTTGTATGGCTGACCATTTCTCATTTTTATCATTCTATTTCCAACTTATATTAGCCCCAATTAGATGTCTAGGACTCTAATCTACACAATTTTCAATTTCTAAGAGAGTAAACAATAAGAAAAGTTTAATTAATCTTTTTGTTAATCATTCTAGGATAAAGAAAGGCTGGACTGTAAAGAAGAGAAGGGGGTTGGCCGTTTCATCAAGGCATAGCATTAGAATTTACTTCAATCAACAAAAAAACAAGAAAATCAAGAAAATCATAGATTTAAAAATTAAACAAGTTAGAAAAATAAGCTTACATGGAGCTTGTAAGCTTTCCTTTGGCTCGAGGGATTGAGGGTTCTACTCTTGTTTAGAGCAAGAGTGGCCACCAATTACTTTGGAGAGGATTAAGCCAAAAACAAAATTGAATTATCAAGAAAATTCAATGTAAATGGCTTTGGGTAGGAGTACAGTAACAGTGCATAAACACCATTAAGCTTTTACAAAAGGGGAGGCTTCTATTTATAGGAAAAAGTGAGCCTCAAACCAAGCAAGCTGATTCTAGAATTTTCCAGATCAGTTTAGTCAATTTTTGACCATTTTTGGGTCAGTTCTGCTTACTTTTTGGAACTAGACTTGAAATAAGAGAGAGGAGAGATAAAATATCTCATTTTATTGATTTAAAATTGAGGGATAATGATGAGAAAAAGGTGCCTCCTTCATGAGGGGAGATCCCCACTCTGAGGTGTCAAAATTTTAGTTTTTTAATGTTTTCTTTGGTCCTTAGTCCATTCTTCATCTTATGTGAGAATTTACTCATTTTTTGGGGAGTTTTTTTTATTCTTCAATTTATCTCCTCCTCCCTACATTTGGATTAATCTTATTAGTCCATCAGAACCTTAATCCAAAATTTTCAAAAAATCCAGACCCTTAGGCTGTCTTTTGTGCAGATTATAATTTATTCCTAATGCACCTTAGGAATTTCTTTTTAAACTTCTATTTCGGGGAAATTTGTTTTAATAAGAAGGGATATTTTTCCATCCAAAGATATCTAAAAACTGAATTATCTCTCTCTAGAATATTTTCTCTCTCTAGGCCAAAACAGGTAGAAACAAGATCTTTTATTATTCTGAAAAGGGGATTGATTAAAGGGGAAGAAACTGGACATCTTGAGGGGTTGGGGAGGAATCTTACATCCTCTCCCACTTGAAAAACGTGAGATGTCCTCATCTCGCAAACTGGAGTAATCTTGCATCAGTTCGGCTTCTTTCTCCCTAGCGGCGTCGCGTCTTCAAAAGGATAGAACTTCCATTTGACTAATAATTCTCTCAGAATTCTATTTCTGAGAACCTTGTCTCAAACATCAAGGATTTCTTCAGGTTGGAGTTCCATCAGTCCTTGGGTTGAAGAAGTTAAGAGTTCCTCATATTAAGCACATGATTTGGGCTTAGTACATACTTCTTAAGTAGGTTGACATGAAATACATTATGTACTTTGAGATGAGGAGGTAGAAGAAGTTCATAGGCTAAGTCACCTACTTTCTTTGTAATCAGATATGGCCCACAGTATCTAGGAGATAACTTCTGTTAACCCATGGACGGACATTGAGACGTACTATGTTTTACGTCATTAATTTAAATATTCTGAGTCATGGGCCGGGCTTGTCGGCACCATATGTTAAGGATGAAGGGATTGGGTGATGGCCGATGAGAGGTGCACCTTGAATATTAGAAAGATAAGGGTTAGCGTCGGCCGGCCATGTATGGGCGCCCAAGTGTGAACGGCCAAGTCACCTATAAGAGTCAAATGTAACCCTAAAATCCTCATTCTCATGTGTTGTGAATACAAGAGTGCTCTTGCCTTATCTCTTGGGTCTCCTTCTCCTGCGTGTGTGAGAGAGAGAGAGAGAGAGAGTGAGAGAGCGATCGAGCACTGTGTAGCGGCACGGCGGCGGAGAGGCGGTAGAGCGGCGACGGCGGCTCCTCCTTCACGGCTGCGACGCGGGAATCCTTCAAGGCGGCGGTTGAGCGGTGAGTGACACACCCTTTGGCATTCTGTTTGAGCTTCCTTCCCTGGTTATATGCTTGCAGCCATTCGTGGCTCGCATACGGTGTCCGGCAAGTCCCCAGCTACGACCTGTGCGGCAAAAGCGCACATTTTTGGCGCCGCTGCCGGGGAGTTGCCCTGCACCAAGCTCCAGTTTGCAGCTCGGCTGCTGCGTGAAGTTTAATGTACACTGTAGGAAAGCGACTGTGTGTTTGCTGTTGAGGTGTTTCTGTGGTTTACAATCTCTGTTTCTGCAATTTGTCTTCTGCATTTCTGTTTCTTTTGTTATTTTTCCGCTCCGCGTGTGGGCGCACGATCGGTTATCTGGTTTTCTGCGTGGTGTGAGGGGGGTTTCTGAATCCCCAGATCTGGGCTGTGTGCAAACTGCGCCGCGGCCAAGGCTGAACCCTAAAGAAACCCTAGAAAACTTATCTCCAAAAAAAACAGAAAATAAAAATTTTAAAAAAATTCAAAAAATAAAAAACAAAAAAATTAAATTTTATTTTTAAAGAAAGAACCAAACATGTGGAGAGGAAGAGAGGAAATATTTTCTAATTGGAGAAAAAATTTTTGAAAAGAAAGAACCCCAATTGACCCACGACCCCGGCCCCGGTCTCGGTCTCGGTCTTTTGATATATATAGGAGAGTGAGCCTCCATAGCTTTCTTTCAAGTGAGAGCTTATGGGACGTCGTGCCTTATATGTAGCCCACTCCCCAAGGAGTAAAGTGAGCATGTGGGATAAAGCCCTCACCCTTTCCTCCACAAGCAAATAGGCTTTTGCCCCTTCCCCCCAAGGGAAACGGACTGTTTTGAGGACTACAGGAGCTCTAGATAGGCGAACACGGTGCTGTAAAGCACACTAGGACCCTTTGAACGATACGCTTGTTTCGAGCTATCACACGCCCTAGTCCAAGTTCGACCGTAAGTAAGGGGGTCAAAAACGGGTTAAAAACAACACAAAAACAAGTAAAAACGGGGTGCAAAACACCTAAGAAACCACTTGTGTGAGTTTCAAGGGTAGTTACCAACGCACGCAGGGTACCCACGTCACATGCATCTACACTCTGGTCGGGTGCTGGAGTCTGAGCCACTAGAAAGCGTTTCAGTCTACGCAGGCTCACACCATCCCTCCACGTTAGCATCTTGGCCTTCGGCTGGAACCCAAGGGAGTGCAACCCAAGATCCACGAATAGTGGATAGTGACTCATCTTCTGACTCAGAAGCCATGGAAGGACACCCTACCAAGAACCCTGAGGAGACAAGCCAAAACATGCCAGTGTGGGCCCCACAACCCGAATCTAGCATGTTTAGTCGTCTAATAGAGACCTTTAGTAGAGCTACACGCTCTGAGCATGCGACAAGCGAAGTAAATGAGGAAGGAGGGGTAGTAGATTCGCCATTCACATCTTATGTGGACCCTACCCTCCCAAAGAGTGTCCATGTGGATATTCTACCCACTTCGTTTAATGAGGGCCCTACTGAGCTACCACATTCCGATGCTCTTCCTAAAGTAGAGGTCCCTAGAAGCCAACCCTTAAGAAGTGACATTGCGTCCACTTCAAGAGAACCGTTTGGCACACCAAGTCTGGATGGGATATTTCTCAATGAAAATTGGGAATATGATCTACACACAGAGACTCTAACGGACCTATACACGGGTTACACATACCATGTGGGTTGGTTAGAAGTCCTACGATCTACATCTAGCGCCACTAATCTAGAGGAGCAACAACAAATGATATGTGAGGTTATTCATAGGATTATCCAAATTGAGAGGCAAAATAGGGGAGTGAACCTAGTTTCCACTGGCCCTATGAGATTTTTGGATACGGGCAAGGCCAAACAACCAACCCTATCACAATTGGAGACTCCCTCGGTGAGTCCCATAGACCCTTCATATGTTGTTTCACCTGGAGTCTCAATGCAGGTTGAGCCCACAAGCAGTAACTTTAGCTTTCCAACCTTGGCTCAACTTTCCATTAGGGAATCCACAATGCCTACCCCAATGATGAGCATGACAGAAAGTGCACCTGTTACCACTGTAGTTAGTACGACGCCACTACCTATTGAACAGTACCTACAACAGTGCGTGCCAGTGCCTATCGACCCTACGTACCTATCGCTACTCATGCTCAGGTAGCTCCTACGCCTCTTAGTATGCCAATGGCGTATGCTCCACGACCACCTTATCATAACCATTATCCAAGGGGAGCTAGACCTAGTCACATATCATATCCTACGTCGTTTGCCAACATACTCAGACCAACGCCAACTCCTATCAGCCAGGCTATCCCAGAAGTGCCTCCACCAGTTATGCCTGCTCACCTAGGTGATCTCGCAGCGTTTGCTCAGACGATCGGATGATCCATTGCAGAAAACATGCGGGGCATGCCTGAGAGAGAACCTAGAAGCAAGGCCGTACAAGTGGCTAAGCTCACTCAAAACTTCAGTGGCAACGAGGATGTTAGGAAGCACATTGAAGTCTTTGAACACGTGTGTGATTCCTTGGAAGAGCACAATGAGCTGCATAAGTGTAAAGCCCTAGGCTTAACCTTGAGTGGGAAGGCCGGAGATTGGTATCGAACCTTAAGGGTTGAAGAGCGCACTCACTACCCCACTCTCAAGAGATTGTTCTTGAAAGAATACATACGTGAGGGTGTGCTTTGGGGAGTAGCATCTCAACTCCAAAAAGCTGAACGCGAGGAAGGGGAGTCAGTGAGAGACTTTATAAGTCGATTGAAGCATCTAAATTCTCGCTGCACTCCCGATGAGCGCTTCAATAATAACCAACTGCTCGATAGATTCATTCGAGGATTGCGCCACGAGGACATTTACAATGGCCTAGTCATTAGAGGTCTTACAACGTGGGAAGCAGTCACTGCCAATGCAATCCAGTTAGAAGATAACTTGATGATTGCAGGTAAAAAGGTGTCTTCAGAAACAAAATCCGTTAGTTCGCAAGTATCTGGGCATGAGCCAATGACGGCGAAACCTATTGCCAAGGAGCCCAAGATATCTGAAATGTTTGTGTCCGACCTTACTAAGGCTCTCCAAGAATACTTTAGGGGTAATCGAGCTCCTCAGAATAGCCATATGTACCCAAGAAGAGAGCAACAATGGTGTTCGGTGTGCTTAGGACCACATAGCACAAGTGAATGTCCCACATTTAGAGTCAAATTCAATGGGAATTGTAATGCATGTGGTAAGTACGGCCATCAATCTAAGGATTGCCTAGTACTTAAGCGAATGTTGGCAAACCAGGCACCACTAGCTTGGTCAAACACACCTCAAGTACCCGCGCTAATGCCTGCACAACCTGTCGAGCAACCGTCACAGCACATAGTTCCAAGGAATCCGAATGTAGTCCAGTCTGTGCCATTACCACCGCCAGTGCTAGGACCACAACCTCCACATCCCCCAAGGATTACCCCAATAAACCAGATGGGTTGTGAGTCACATAGTGCGTGTGGGGATTATGAAGAGGAGATAGACCCCACTCCTCCATACGGGATTGATACGTTTGAAATGATTCCCCAGTACTACATGGAGGATCATTTCGGGCAAGTCAAGCCTGTATATCAAGTGGCTGCTCTCGCCACAAGAGGGCAAAACCTTAATACCATGGCAAGGAGACCACCTCTTCAATGCTATGATTGTGGTGGACCGCATTGTGTAGCGGAGTGCCCTAATAGGCTACAGAAGATCACTACTCAAATGCAACCAAATCAAGGGAACACATCGGGAATGCCGGTACTTACATGTAATCGTTGTGGCATAGATCATTTGATTGCTCAATGTCCACATAATCCTAATGCACCCAAGATTACGCCATTGAATTTGATTGAGGTCACCAACCAAGCACGAGGAACCACACCCATTGTACCCGCGAATGTAGTTACACGGTCAATGCTTCAAAATCAAAACTACATTCTTGAAGAGAGGGATACTGCATCAATCGCTCAGGCAAAGAAAAAGAAAACACGACGAAAGAGATCGCTTAATGCCACGAGCTCCAAGCCCAGTTCAAAGACTAACATAGGGACAGGAGACGACCCTGTGTATATGAATGATCCTGAAGATGATTCTGATTCAATAGAAACCATGGGGACCAAAGCCACTACCTTAAGGGAGGAACCCACGCGGGAGCTCAATGAAGGAGAATCAAGCGAGTACATAAATAAGGGGAAACAGAAGGAAACTTCCTCGGCCCCACAACCAAGTCAGTCAATGCCTTCTCGACCACCCAAACTGACTGAGACTCCCCAAGACAAGCCACGTGGGCCAAAAACCCTCAAGAAAAAGATTGGAACTTACCCAAACCCAGTTGAGGAGATTGAACAAGTGCAACACTTAAGGGGTTTGGTGGAAGAAACACAAAGAGAACTGGAGCCAAACCCGAGAAAAATCAAAATTCCAGACACAGTGTTTCCTACGCAAGTTCAGCCTCACAGGAACCATAAACCGTTAGCTATACCTAGCATCATTCGGGAAGACAGTGAGGATAGGACATCAGGAAGTGGGCAAACACCCTTCCTGCTGGAAAGAATGTTTAGTGAGGGAATGCCTGACCCCGTCTCGAAGAGGAAGTGATTCCATCTTCACCAGTCCCTAGTCAAGGGGCGATGTCTCAAAAAGTACCGTTGAATGTGTCTAAGCTACTGGATTTCATGTCCTCTGAAATCAAAACCACGATCATATCCAAATTATACGGAGATCTTGAGCTATTCTTAGCTCTTCGGGCATTTCTCAATGGAGAACTAAAGGCGGGGTTACCACAATTTGCAAATATGGATAGACCTGACACGCTTCAAGATGAAGGGGAACATTGGGATCTACAACCCAACCTAGATGAAGACTCGGTCATTGAAATACCTGTGAACAAGTTGGGACAGTACTTTGAAGGTGACGAATCTAATGCAACCCTCCCCATTACTACCAAGGGATTAACTCTAAAGGGAATCCTTGATGGTGGTGCTGGAGTGAGCATTATGACTAAAAACTGTTGGGAATCCATGGGAAGACCTCACCTCAAAGTCACAAACATAGTGGCTAAGATGGCAAATGGAACTATTGCTAAACCTATTGGAATGTTAAGGGACCTTAAGATCAAGGTTTTGGGATACAAGGTAAGACATACCTTCATTGTAATGGATTTCTCCAAGCATCCTATGTCATATCAAATGATCTTAGGACGTCCTTTCATGAGGGAAGCACAAATGGTGCATGACTGGTCGAAAAACCATGTCTACCTACAATTCCAGGACTCTGTCATTCGAGTTGATCTTGAGAATGGTCGTGCACATCCTTTAGGAAGCAAGGTTATCATTGATAATCGATCGGATACCACTATTCACTCCGCCCCATTAAGGTATTGCTATACATGCAAAAAAGAGACTGATGATGGGAAAGATTCTCCTTATATGGATGTCCTACCGGGTATGACTGAGTCGGATAACGTGGATTGGGTACACCCACCTAGCGGCAACCATAGACACATGGGGGAATAGAGGCACAAGCTGGGTAACACCTGAGGGGCAAGATATGCCACCGTTAGTGCCAATAAACATGATAGGTGTTATGCACTTGACTCCTGATGGCGAGAACGTGGCAAACTCCACCGACACTGAAAGTAGCGAAGACTCTGACCAATGCAACTCTGAGTATGAATCTCAAGAAGAAACTGACCCTGAGACTCATGGAGAAAACGAATCAAAAATATTCACCCAAATGTGGAAGCAATGTGCTCAAGGCCTAGGACAGTGACCTCCTGCAGTTCATCCGAAAGTGAGGTGGACACAAGTGAAGATCGACCAAGTGAGTCTGAATCTGATATAAACAAAAATCAAAAACTTGGTAAGAAGAAAACGAGACATAAGCGCCAACGCTATCGAGCTAATGTACGCACTGCAATAAACAAGGAAAGATCCACTGCAGAATGGCTCAGTTATGTAGGAGCCATTGATGCTCATCGAAAGATAGCTAATAATTGGGGACAATATCTCCAAAGTGTCATGTGGTGTATTCCGCAACCTCATGACATCGCCCAATTAGAAATCGAAGAGAAGCCAAAACTAAGTCGTACTGCAAGAAGGTGACAAAACCAAGAGTTGGCTCAGCAACAAAAGGAAGCGGAATTGAAAGAAAAAAGCCTGGCACAACAAGAACCAGTAGACTTACACCCCGCACCCGAGCATTTCAAATCATTCATTACAGGGGAACGTAAAGTGGTCTACACAAAAGCCCAACGAACACCTACCAATGGGAGTAGCGGTGTCTACGATGGCCCTGCGGTAGTTAAGGAGATAGATTTAGCAGATCCGGGTGAGGAGTCTAAACCAGTTTTTATTGCTCAAGACCTCACCAAGGTGGAAGAAGCTGCACTTACGAAGCTTCTTAAAGAATTCAAGGACATATTTGCCTGGACATATCATGATATGAAGGGTGTTCCACCCTCGGTGGTGCAACACACGATTCCAATGATTAGCACTGCTAAACGAGTCCAGCAACGTCCCTACCCAATGAATCCTAAGTACGCAAAGATTGTACAAGAGGAAATTGAAAAGCTGGTAAAATGTGGATTCATATACCCAATTGAGCACTCAGAATGGGTTTCTCCGATAGTCATCGTACCAAAAAAGAATGGGAAACTCAGAGTGTGTGTTGATCTCAAAAAGGTTAATGCAGCCACCAGAAGGGATCATTACCCCTTGCCATATTCTGAACATGTGCTTGAAAGAGTGGCAGGCAAGGAGGCATATAGCTTTTTAGATGGGTACTCGGGTTACAATCAGATCACAATTGCAGTCGAGGACCAAGCTAAAACAACATTTATCACGGAGTTTGGAGTGTTTGCCTTTCGCGTCATGGCTTTTGGCTTGACCAATGCACCTGCAACATTCCAACGATAGATAAACACGGCCTTTAAGGAATATCTAAGGGACTTCTGTGAAGTTTTCTTAGATGATCTTTGTGTTCATTCCTCTTGGGAGGACGAGCACTTGATGTGTTTACGAAAAATATTTGAAAGGTGTAGATTATATCGCATCTCATTGAATCCTTTCAAATGCCAATTCTGGGTTAAACACGGAGTTATCTTAGGGCATATAGTGTCCAAAAATGGGATCTCCACCGACGAGAGTAAAATCAAGGTCATTCTGGAATTGCCTCCACCCACCAGCTATAAGGGAGTCCAACGCTTTATGGGCCACGTTGGTTATTATCGAAGATTTATTCTATTCTTCGCCGAGATAGCTCGACCATTGTATAAGCTTCTCATCGAGTTTATTTGGACCGAAGAATGTGACCGTGCCTATGAGCTATTAAAGAAGGCCTTGGCGAGTGCTCCAATCTTGAGAATGCCTAACTGGGATTTACTCTTCCATGTACATATTGATGCATCAAACTTTGCTATTGGGTGTGTGTTAACTCAACCTGGAGAACACAAGCTAGACTATCCCATTAGCTTTGCCAGTCGCCAGTTGAACGATGCTGAGATGAACTACACCACTACGGAGCGAGAAGGGTTGGCAATGATATATGCAGTAAGGAAATTTCGTTATTACCTCCTTGCCACCAAGTTTGTTTTCTATGTGGATCATCAAGCATTGTTGTATCTGGTAAACAAACCATGCTCCACAGGAAGAATCACACGATGGCTATTGATTCTTCTTGAGTTTGATTTCACTGTTGTTGTGAGACCTGGTAAAAAACATGTTATGGCTGATCATTTGTCTCGTATACCTAATGGTGAGGCTCCTACCGGGGTTGATGATGACTTACCTGACACTTCCCTGTTCATGGTGGAGACAATGCTTGAATGGAGTGAGAAGATTGTTAACTTTTTGGTTAATCCACCCAAGGAGCTTCGTAAAGATCTAGCTCGAAAGCTAATCAAAGAATGCAAACCTTATTGCCTGATAGCCGGGACTCTTTATAAAAGAGGAAAGGATGACATTCTTAGGCGTTGTGCCCGAGAGGATGAGTATCTATACATTTTGCAAGAGGCACATATGGGCGTAGCCGGTGGTCACTTCTCAAGAGACTTAACTGCGCGAAAGATCTTACAATCAGGGTATTGGTGGCCCACTATGTTCCAAGATGCATCACTCTTTGTGAAGGGTTGCGATGAATGCCAACGATATAAGAAACCCCAGAGAGGAAAGATCGGATGCCCCTACATCCGATCAAAGTAAACCAACCATTTGAAAAGTGAGGTTTAGACTTTGTAGGTCCAATTAGTCCAGCGGCCCGAAACACACAATCTCGCTATATTATTGTGGCCACTGACTATATGACCAAATGGGCTGAAGCGAAAGCGACACGTAAGGCAGATGCGAGGACAACAGCCAAGTTCCTCTTTGAAAATATAATCACACGCTTCGGTTGTCCTTTTGAACTTGTGAGCGACAATGGTACGCATTTTATAAATGAAGTGATTAAGGAGCTCACAACAAATTTCATGATATCCCATCATAAATCTACTCCTTATTATCCGCAAGCGAATGGCCAAGCCGAGAGTACAAACAAGACATTAATCTCTGTTTTGACAAAGACAGTTGAAGCTCATCGCACGGATTGGGATCTAAAGCTCACGATAGCTTTATGGGCCTATCGTACTGCGTACAAAGTGGCTATTAATTGCACACCATTCAAAATGGTATATGGCCAAGAAGCAGTCATGCCGTGGGAATTTGTCATTCCTAGTCTTCGTGTTGCTACTCAAGAGGGTTGGGATGGTAATCCCTTAGTAGAGCGTCTATATATCCTTGAGTGGCTAAATGAAGAAAGACAATTGGCTGTGTACAATGCCCTTGTGGAGAAGGATAGAAGGAAAAAATGGTTTGATCGCCATCTAAAGGACAAGGACATCAAGGTTGGGGATAAAGTCCTGATGTATGGAGTGCGAAACGAAAAGAAAAAGCTCAAATATGCTGGTAAGGGACCGTATAGAGTATGTGAAATTACACCGCAAGGTACCATCAGAGTGGAGACTCTTGACGGAGTTGAAACCATTAGATTCCTTAATGGGAGTAAATTCAAAAGATACTATGACCCCCTGAGCCAGGAGGAGTTACATGCAATCCATCAAAAGAAGGCAGCTAAAGAACAAGCTGAGCTTAAAAAGATAAAAGCGAGAGTCGAAGCCAAAGAACGTCAACAGCGTGCTAGGAGACAACGAGAAGCCAACTTGGGAATTACGCAAGTATTTTTCGAGGAAGCAGAAGAGGATGCACTGGAATCTGACCCACCTCTAAGATACCCAATTGAGTTACAGAGTCCTTACGGGGAGGTGCTGTATAATGCATTATTGGATACAGGAGCTCAACACAATTTGCTATCATATGGTGTGTGGTGTCAACTGGGAAAACCACCTTTATCCAAGAGTCCTATCCAAGTTCAAGGAATCAACAAGAAGAAAACCCCTGTCTCAGGAATTCTGCACACTCCGGTTGCTTATGACAAGGGAACCATAACTCAAAGCTTTTTGGTTATGCCTGCTGGTACCATGGAAGGGACTGTAATCTTAGGGCGCAAATGGATGATGGCCACCAAGTGCAATATCGATTGGGCAACCAGACAAGTCACAACGCAAGAACCAACACTAGGTCGAACCGCTCAAAATCCCGCTCCTAAGCCATCGACTCTGGACAAAATGCTGGATAACGAAAAATCACAAAGTCCAGTGGTGGCAAAACCATCTTCGATTGTTGGCCACCCCTCTAACGCTTCAATGCTAAGAGTGGAAACAGGCAAGGTGGTCCCTAAATCTTCGCTTACTATGCCAAAGAGTACATACAAATGGGTCCCCAAAGCTTCGTTAACAGCTACTTCCCCTGCTCAATCTCGTTTAGCCACCAAGAAGCCTCGTAAAAGGAAAGCAGCTACCCACCCGAGAAAGGGCAATGTAACATCATGATGGATCCCTAAAAAATTATTAGTAGCCCAAGGGTACTACGAGGGGAATGACCAGATTTGGGTCCCTAAACATAAGTTGAATCCCTCTACATCACCTATAAAACCTTGCAAACCAATTGTTGCCACCCCAATGACAATTCAAGACCGTGGTAAGGGAAAGGTAATAGAGTGCTCCACACCACTTCTTCCAGAGTTAGTTTGGATTCCCAAACGATATCGATCATTACCACCTAGCTCAAGAAGGGGGGAGCCACATGAAGCTTCTAGCTCCTCATGCCAAGCACACACTCATATAGAAGTTTCTACATGCTCTGCACCTACTCTTGTCAACACCCAACAAAAAACCGATGAGTCTACGTCTCCCCTTGTAATAGTATCGTCGGAAACCATTTCCTCCATTCGTCAATGGGAGCGTACACTACCATCTTTGCAATTGGATGTGGCCACAAGGGTCATAAAAAGCTATCTGCCCACATCACAACCTATGACCCGCTGGACAAATTGGTTCCAAGAGGCTACAACATCATTGCAAATAATATGATCTACCCAAGGAAAGGGGGAGCATGTACTCACGCTCGAAATTCTATTGCTTCCTCCTTAACCTTCTCCCCTGACCATGTAATTGCCAAATTCAAGGGGATGTATATATATAGCTTCATACATAGAAAAGAAAAGAGAAAAACAAAAATAGTAAAAAGAGCAAGAGCACAAAAAACAAGAGAAATATCCGTATACAATCAAGAACTAGATTGACCTGTCATAAACCTACTGATGCTATATCTGTGTTTGCAGATATGGCAGATGCTCGATCATCATACACTTCATCCACTCCTACCTTTGGTGAGAGGTATCATCTGTACCTTTCTCAGATATTCCACATGTGCTATCCTGTAATTGAAACTGAATGGGATCATATAGATGTACTAGCCAGAGAGGAAAATGTTGAAGAATTAGAATGGCTAATTCGCCTATTGACCATGACTGACCCCTACTCCGTAGAGGACATATCCCCGATAGCCCAATGCTTTCCTTTTCCACAAGATGACTATCCTCGCATGGTTACATTTTTTATGAGTTTATGTGGATGGGAAAATGAAAAGGAAATATCTGACAATGATGAATGGACGGATGAAACTCATGGCACTACTGAGGTTGACTTTATTTGTTTGGATGATGCGGATAGAGGCTTAGCCTTAGGGCTAGAGCCAGGACTCTACAACATCCTCTTACCGTATCCTCAGTAGTAGTGTGGTGACTGGTAGGTAGGTTAGTGTTTGCAAGTTTTTTCTAGTTTAGATTCCTTAAACAAGTCTTGAAATTTTCACACTGATGTGCCTCTCGAGGTATAGTACTTGTTAGTTGATTGTACAGGTTGAAAAGTTTGAGGTGGGATCGCTTTCAAGTCCTGAGACTGCCGCAACGTTCATCAAAATATATCTACATCAAATTGCAAGCTGTCTTGTCAAATCAAGGAGATCTCCAATTACAGGTGTAATTCTTTCATACCCACTCTCTTTCGTTTTTACTGTTCAATCAATTGCATAAACTATAATGCATGACCACATGGAAATTGTCAATGTACTACTTAGTTTTTGAAGTTGCTTGCATGCTAGTGTAAATCATTAATGAGCTTAACTTTATTGGAAATATTCCTAGGCAGCATGACGTCTTTAGTTAACCTTGGAATACGATTGTCTTAGGTCTAGGGTCAAACCATCTTAATGTTTGACACCTGGCCATGTGTGTGTTGACCTCTAGGACATAGCTATTATCCCTTTGTCGAAAGGATGCAAGACAAATTATAGTTCAGGAGCGAAGATCAAAAAGAAATAAATTTAAAAAAAAAGCCTACAATAAATGGCAATACAAGTCTATGATGTGCTTTAAGGTTGGCCTATCGCCTTATTGATACTTGGTAGGCGAGGAGTATTCTACTCCAGACCGATGCCTTGGTTGGTAGGGGGTAGCCTTGCCTAAAGTGAGCTAATAGATTCCTGGATAATGCCTTGTGTTAAACATGGTACCAGGATCGATGTTAGTTTTGCCTTAGGAAGGTCGCCATTGTGTGTAAAAATTGTCACGTGCAAAAAAAAAAAAAAAAAAAAAAAAAAAGAGGCAAAAAGCTCCTGTAACTCTGATGTTTCTTGTTTCCCTAGGCTTGTGGTATTAACTTGTTCTTAGAGTAGACACAGTGTGGTCATGTGTTTATTTATTAAGCTTGGTTATTTTCCTTGACTTAGGCCAGTTATAAACCTTGATTAACCTTTGACACCTTGCTTACTCTTGATTTACTTTCAATAATTTTAAACTCCTATTAATTTGCTACACTAGCTCACTCATGTGACCCTTAAACTAAGTTCTCATACAACATCCATTGTGGTCTAACATGCTTGAATTTATACACTTTATATCTTTTAAATTCCAGCATACTTTCACTCTACTTCCCTGTTTTGCAGACGGTCAACAACAACCCTCTCGAGCTTACCATACCATAGCTTCCGAGGACGGAATCTACATCAGGAAGGGGGGCATGTTAACCCATGACGGACATTGAGACGTACTATGTTTTACGTCATTAATTTAAATATTCTGAGTCATGGGCCGGGCTTGTCGGCACCATATGTTAAGGATGAAGGGATTGGGTGATCGCCGATGAGAGGTGCACCTTGAATATTAGTAGGATAAGAGTTAGCGTCGGCCGGCCATGTATGGGATTGGGTGATCGCCGATGAGAGGTGCACCTTGAATATTAGTAGGATTAGAGTTAGCGTCGGCCGGCCATGTATGGGCGCCCAAGTGTGAACGGCCAAGTCACCTATAAGAGTCAAATGTAACCCTAAAATCCTCATTCTCATGTGTTGTGAATACAAGAGTGCTCTTGCCTTATCTCTTGGGTCTCCTTCTCCTGCGTGTGTGTGTGAGAGAGAGAGAGAGAGAGAGAGTGAGAGAGCGATCGAGCACTGTGTAGCGGCACGGCGGCGGAGGGGCGGTAGAGCGGCGACGGCGGCTCCTCCTTCACGGCTGCGACGCGGGAATCCTTCAAGGCGGCGGTTGAGCGGTGAGTGACACACCCTTTGGCATTCTGTTTGAGCTTCCTTCCCTGGTTGTATGCTTGCAGCCATTCGTGGCTCGCATACGGTGTCCGGCAAGTCCCCAGCTACAACCTGTGTGGCAAAAGCGCACAACTTCTTGTACTTCCCAAGAGATAGAGAACTTCTTTTGGGGCGTACTCGAATGAAGACCATATCTGCTTCTTTGAATTTTTTGTCTGACCTCTTCTTATCTGCATACTGCTTCTATCTATCCTGGGAAAATTTTATATCTTTGCGGATTGACTGCATCTGCCTGCTGCTCCATGTCGTCAAGCGCATCTATCTGGACATCTCGACCCTAATCAATGGGTCGGACCAAGTTAATGGTGTTAGGCAGTCTTATCCATACAGAGCTTTGAAACGGCTCATCCCGATACTTCGGTGAGATAAGAAGCATTGTAGGCGAACTCGACTAGGTGCAGATAGCTGGGTTCCCTTTGCCACAGCATGATTGAAGTATATCTTCGATTACTTGGTTCACCCTTTCTGTTTGACCATCGGTCTTGGGGTGGTAAGCTGTGCTGAGATCCAAGAAAGTTCCTATTGCTTCGAAAAATGTAGTCCAGAATCTTGACGTGAATTTGGGATCTCGGTCACTTACTATTCTCCTAGGTAGGCCATGCAATTTGAAGATTTCCTTGGGGAACACTCTGGCCACATCCACTGTAGTGTAGGTTTCTTTTACCGGAATCAGATGAGCAACTTTGGTTAGTCTATCAACTACCACGAAGATGGAGTTATAACCTGATTGCACTAAAGGTAGTCCAGTAATAAAATCCATACTGATACATTCCCACTTCATCTGGGGGATGTCTAATGGATGTAACTTCCCAGGCATTTTTACTCTCTCGACTTTGATTTTCTGACATATCAGGCATTGACGTACATGATTAAGTACATCCTTTTTTATTCCAAGCTGCCAAAAGAAGCTTTTCTTTACAGACATGTAGGTCTTTATGAAACCTGGATGTCCTGCTATAAGACTATCATGGGCTTCATTCAGAATTTGACCCTTAGTTCCCTAATCATTGATCCAATAGGTAATGTCTCCACAACTTCAGGGTGGCATAGACTACTGAAAGTAGATCCAGGTCGTGGACAACATAATTTCTCTCATGTGTTCTGAGTTTTCGAGATTCATAGGCCACTGGATGACCTTCTTGCGTGAGCGCACCTCAGGGCAAAACCACTAGCATCAGTTTACTACCTCAAAGGGTAGAGAGAAATTTGGTAACTTCAGAACGGGATTGGTTATTTACCAAGGCGATCTTCAGCTTATCAAAAGCACTCTAACATCTGGCAGACCATTGAAATGGGGTATTCTTCTTGAAAAGATTAGTCAGGGGGGGAATCTAGGAGAGCATAATTAGGTATAAAAATTCTATACCAACCAGTTAATCCCAAGAATCCTCTGACTTCTTTCACTGTCTTTGGTTCAGGCTAATCTATGACTGCTTGGACTTTTGCAAAATTTGGAGAAATTCTGTCTTTGGATACCAGAAAGCCCAAGTATTCAACATGGTCGGCAGAGAAAGTGCATTTGCTCTTTTTTGCAAAGAGTTGGTGCTTCCTTAGAATCTCAAGAACTTTTCGGACCTGAGCTTAATGGTCAGCTACATTCTTTCAGTAAATCAGAATATCATCAAAGAAAACAAGAACAAAATCATCCAAGTATTCTTTGAGAATGTCCTACATTAGGCGATTGAATGTAGCTAGGGCATTTGTTAATCCAAATGGCATGACTGTAAATTCATAGTGCCCATATCGAGTATTGATGGCTGTCTTTGGGATATCTTGCTCATTAATCCTGATCAGGTAATACCCTAATTTGAGATCTATCTTTGTGAAGATCTGGGCTCCACTTAGGCTGTCCAGAAGCTCATCAATTCTGGGGATAGGATACTTATTCTTAACTATCAACAACTGATTAAGACCTTTGTAATCTACAGAGTCTCAACCTTCCATCCTTCTTTTTCTGAAAGAGAATTGGCACTTCCCAAGGTGAAACACTGGGTCTTACAAACCCTTGTTCTAAACAGCTGTCCAAGCTATTCCTTGAGATTGATGGCTTCAGGAACTGGCATTTTATACATGTGCAGGGCTACTGGCTGAGCTCCGGTCGGGGGTCAATTCTATCACATGATCTACTTCCCGAATCGGAGGCATCTCTGTTAGCTCTGCGAAATAAATCATCATACTCACTTAACCATTCTGGTTCTTTAGCTTTTAATTTTGTGTCTACCAGATTCATTTCGACAACATAAATGAGCTGCTTCTTTCTAAGTCCTTTCAGTAATTTAGAAGCTTTTACTAATTGCAGATCTGGGGATCCAAAAATTCCAGTTCCTTGAACTTTGTTCCCGTGAAGGTCACGGAAGGAAATGGTTCCATTGTGACAGTGAATGTCAACCTGATTTTTATGGAGCCAATCCATTCCATGGATTCCGTCGAAAACTCCCAAAGGTAAGACTCTGAACTGGCAGTCAGTTACATTCCCATCTAGATTAAACCGGATACGATCTGTCTCATGGTGAGTGAAAAGGATCTTTCCACTGGCCAATTCAACTTGCATAGGTTTCCCTGATTTCTGTTCTAAGACTAGCTTACACAAGCATCCAGGGGAAATAAATGAATGAGTACTGCCTGAATCAATCAAAAGCTCAAATGGCTCACCCTTATACTCAGCTGGAGTATGGATGACAGAGAATTGACGATTTGGCCCTTGGTTCTCAATTGCGGCATAAATCTAACCTCTTTCCTCTTCCACTACTTCTGCTATCGTAACTCCTCTGGCTACTGCAGATTAAGATGCATGTCTGTGCTTCTCCAACAAGGAGTGGATGAAGTGGCGTATCAAGCTTTTGATCTCTAATAGGAGAGCAAATATCAAGAGAACAGCGAAAAATAATTTGGAGAAGCCTAGCGTATGTACGGCCGAGGAGTGGAGGCACACAGATAGTTTCGTGAGAAAGCACCTTGGTGCTTTTCAACAACAAGGGGCAGCAAGTGCTTCCCAACTATGGAAGCGAGGGGCTTTGCACTTCAGCTTCGGTGGGAAATCCTCCTTTCTTGCTGGTTTCATAAGTATCATTTCTTATCTCCTTTCATTTTGTTTTGTACTATACTGTTTTCATGAAATAGTTGTATATTTTCTTAATTGTTTTTTGTAGAGGGAGGTTGTTGGGCATGACCCAACAAATAAGGAATATGACTATGGGCGTGGATGCGTACGCAAGGTGTACGCTTGGATGAGTCCGTTTTGGGGACTCAAGTTGATGAGGTAATGTGTTGCCTAACCATTCTCTTTTCTACGTCAAATTGTATTTCCATGCTTTCCTTTCCCTACGCTTAATGGCATGTATGCAAGATGAAGGGGAAGAAGAAGAGCAGAATCCAAATTATCAGCGTGAAGCAAGTGAAGAGGACAAGGGATCGGATGATGAAGATCACTCGGAATCCGATGAGGATTCCAGTTAGACATGTTGAAATGAGTGATGCTAGAGTGCCAAGTCAAGTAGCTAAGTTATCCCACATGAGCTATCATAGCTTTATTGTACTCTCCTCATATAAAAGGAGGACATTTTAAGCATTGGAATACAAGCATAACATCTCAAGTCTTTTTATGAGTACAAGTTTCCATCTTGTAACCTACTTGAACTTGAGTCTAAATTTAATTAGGACACACTCATCACCATGAGTATTGTCCATTTTTATCCACCTTAGATTAGTGTTGTCATTAGTGTAGGATTAAGATCTAATTAGATAGTTGATTGTCATTAGAGAGCTTGATCCATGAATTTCAACATGGTATCAAAGCTTGGTTTAAGCTCTCCATTAGCTTAGCCTTAGCTCACACTAGTTTAATTACTTCACTAATCACTTAATTATTCCACTAAGCTTAAGCTTATCCTTCTCTTCTACTTATGGTCCAAACTAGCTTGTTCTCCTCAATCTCTCCATCTTTGGCCAAGTCTTTTAAGAGGCATCTCACACAAGCCTAGGCAAACCCACAGTTCAAGCCATTCACTCGAATTCATCTCCTACAGTCCCAAATGGCGCTAAAACGTCGACTAGTTTTGTGCTGATTTCTCTACGTCTGCTAACAATTAGCCCAAGACACTTTAGGGCTAGCTTAGCAATGGTGCAAGGACTCTACAAATGAATTCTTGGCCCGTTTCATCCATGGACATGACCATAGCAAGAAGAAACATGGCCGCCTAGTTCTGGGCATATTTGGGTTAATTTGTGAGTTTTTGAGCTAGTTCTTTGCACAATTCACTTCTCCTCATCTAGTGCAAGAAGTATATACAAAAAACCCTCTCAATGTTGCATTGTATAAGCCCAATTTTGGCCACCAAATTTTTTTACCCTTAATCACATTAATTAAGCACTAATCACTATCATTAGTGCCGTGTTAATAGAAATTGGGCTAATTAAATTCTAAAATTAGAAAATTGGGGTGTAAACTCAGTGTGGGAAGATCTCTTTTACATCAAAAATCATTGCATTCTCTTGCATTACTAAAATTGAAGAGATTTTTTTTATCATCCTTGTATTGGGACTAGACACTGGCCGCCGTGAATCATTATCATGTGCAAAGACCTTCCTGACCTTCACACTACAAATCTGTATGAGATTAGACACTGATAAATTAAAGCAAAATAAAAGCTTGTTAGAGTAAGACCTTCTCAGTATGGAGCGTGTTGAAGTTGTTTCAAGATTTAATGGTGATGGTTTTTTCACATGGCAAAGCAAGACCATGTACTTGCTTATACATAAGGGACTTTGGCACCTTATTGAGGATGAAGAAGTGGAGGTTGAGCCACTTCAAAACAATAAAGCATTGGACCTCATCGCTCAAAATCTTGATGATGATGTGATTAGTCACATTGCTGGCATCAAGGATGCCAAGTTGGCATGGCAGAAACTCAACAAGATTTTTGACACCAACTCAAAGAGCTCAAAGATCAACCTTCTCATGCAGTTTTACAAGCTCGACAAGAAGGAGACCGAGACCATGGCACAACACATCAGTAAATTTAAAGGCATCAAACAACAACTTAGTGTATTAAAGAAAGTCATTGAGGAAGATGAATCTATTGCTGTATTGACTTTTCTTGATTTCCACCCATGGAGGGAGGTTGTAATTCATCAATACAATAGGCTAAGTAGACCATGATGTAAACTTGAAGTTAAATGGGTTAACACCATCCATGCCCAAACCAAGACGTAAGTGACAGGGCTCATCTTTAAACTCTGGCCATTGATGCTCCACATGTTACCATGTCAGTGAATTAGCTATGATCCTCATGATGCTATCGATTGAGAAATGATTTGCATGCCATGTTATGAGTTCTGTAATCCCCTTACATTTAAACATGTGTTGGATGCGAGGAATGATAGGGACGTATCTCAACACCTTTCGAGGAATTTTGTTTCCTTTGAAAATGATCTCTATATTGTCTCTCTCCACATTGTAGACATTATGTTGCATCTTTATTAACCCCTCTAAATAGCATGTAATCATTGGGACATGCGTGTATTTTTGTTTAATCCATACCTAGCATAGAGAGAAATTGACCCTTCTGATGAGTATGGCAATAGATTTTGAGGGGGAAGAATCTTATTTAGAAGCTTACAACATAACATGAGAAATTATATGTCAAAATATGTACAAGGGGAGTATATAAAACAAGCGACATTATCTATTTAAGAGAATATATTGATTGGATTTAAGAGAATATATTGATTGGATCTTACCTAAGAAGACTTGTAAACACTTGCATCACTCCATCCATAAGTTGTTTGCAAGTTTAATAGCCTCCAAGTTTTCTCAGAGTGCAGAATACGAACATCCCTCATACAAAAGGGTGCTTGCCTCTCTACGTAAGGTTTGATCCTCTTGTGACATTGGAGCTTGATCTCCATTATCTATGACCTCCCATGCAGAGAAATCATTCACCATGGCTTCCATGATGAGATCCTCTTCCTCCTCATGTGGTAATGGTTGAGGAACTTCATTCATTAGATGGAGAAGATGATTCTCAACCATTCTTTCCCTGTGAATCCTTGCCACCTTTTGCAATCTACCCAATGTCATAGAATGGTGTGGCACATTGTGTAACACTCTCCTATGGTTCTCCTCCATGTCATCATCCACACTTGGTCATGCCAATGCCTCATGAAGCCCATATGTATGGACATGATCAATTGTTATATGATGTGGTTGTATATGTTAGCCCTTACATCGATTACACACACATCATATCATTTCTCTCGACCATAGTTCAGAACCAACATCTAGTCCTAGAAACTATCAAACATCTGTAATCAAGACACAAGTGAATATATATATGAGCATAAAAAGACATATGCTATCTAGAATTGCCAAGTGGATAGTGGCCCGGGGTTTTGCTGCAATGCAACGTTTTCAGCAAGTGAAATTTTGGAGCAAAATTGCTCAGCAACAAAACTAGAAATGAAATTTTGTTACTCTCAGGCGACCTGCAAAAAAGTACTCCTGCCTAAATCTTTGCCGCCGTGTATCTACCTACCCCCAAAAAGGCATATAGCTTAGATGACAGTTGATTGATTGCAGCAGCAGCTCTTCCTCCCACCTAAGTCACTTCCATCTCTTCCACCTCTTCCTCCATCAAAGCTCATCCTCTTCCAAGATATGTGATATTCTCTCCCTCTCCTATGCTCTCAAGATTTCATGGAAAGCTATTCTCTTCCTCACCTATACTCTCAAGCTTTCATGGAAAGCTTCATCCCTTTCTCCTTTACTCTCAAGATTTTCTCCTTTACTCTCAAGATTTTCTCTTCCTTCCCCTCTCTTTCCTTTCTCTTTCCTTTCTCTTTCTCCTCTCTCTTTGCCTTGCCCTAACCCTAGCTTTTACATAGAAGTGCTAATATAGAGCTTTAATGGAGATCTCTCCACCATCGAAGCTCGCTATTAGGTTTTCTATTTAGAAGCAAGGGTTCGGATTTCATAAACCATAAGCTTTCTATTAAGTTTGTATTAGGGTTAGGGTTAAAGAGACCCACCTTGTTTCTCTCCTTTTCCCCTTCTCCTCTTTCACTTATCCTCTTGCTTTCTCATATGTTAGAATGTAGTATACTTTCTAACTTTTTGTTTTTTTCATTGATATTTTGTAGACTTATTCAAGTCGATAACCCTAGCTTCTTGAGGTAAGAGCTCACTCCTTTCTATTATGTTTTTATAGCTTTTTAGGGTTTTATTATTTTAGGGTTTTTTGGGGGGTTTTATGCTTTTAGAGTTAGCTCTATACATGCATTGAGAGCTCTCAATGCATGCATAGAACTCATAATGCTCTCAGTGCATGCATAGAGCTCTCAATGCTCTCAATGCATGTATAGAGCTCACAATGCTCTCAATGCATGTATAGAGCTCACAATACTCTCCATGCATGCATAGAGCTCTCTATGCATGCAAAAAGCTCTCAATACTCTCAACGCATGCATAGAGCTCTCAATGTGTGCATAGAGATCTTGATGCTTTCAATGCATGCATAGAGATCTTGATGCTCTTAATGCATCCACAGAGCTCTTTAGTTTTTCTTATATTCCTCTATGCAAGATCTACGTTTATTGTACCCTTGGGTGCTAGGGGTAGGTTTAGTTTTATTGCGCCCTCTATGTATAGGCTTGCACGCTTTATACATAGGCTCTATGCATAAGCTTGCATAAAGTTCTATGCATAGGCTTGCAAGCTTTATGCAGAGGTGTTGCACTAATTACTTTGTTTAATTTTACATGTTTTAGGTCTTTCGTAGGCCTCAAACTAATCTTTTTGTTTAATTTTATGTTTTGTATGTCTTGCATTAATCCTCTCCTTCGGCTTCACAAAAAAGAGGTAAGCCTTCTTTTTCTTATAATCCTCTATGCAAGATCTATGTTTATTGTACCCTTGGGTGCTGGGTTTAAGTTTAGCTTAGTGCATAAAGATTATGCACAAAGCTTTTGGGTGTTGGGTTTAGGTTTAGCTTAGTGCACCCTTGGGTGTTGGGTTTAGGTTTAGCTTAGTGCATAAAGCTTATCCATATGCTCTATGCATAAAGCCTATGTATAGGCTCTATGCGTAAAGTCTATACATAAGCTTTATGCATAGAGCCTATGTAAGCTTATATATAGAGCTTTATGAATAGGCTTTATGCGTAAGCTCTATGCGTAGGCTCTATGCATAGGCTCTATGCATAGCTTTATGCATAGCTATTTATTATGAATGTTTTATGCTTCGAGCTAGGATTTATGCATAGGCTCTATGCATAGCTTTATGCATAGGCTCTATACATAAAGTCTTTAGCAGCATAGACTCTATGCATACCTTTATGCATAGGCTCTATACATAAAGTCTTTATGCATAGTTATTTAATAAATGTTTTATGCTTCGAGAAATTTACTCTTATAAATGTATTTGATTTGGGTTACATTATCGGTAATGTCGATTGACCCATCTTAGGATGCAGGGGCATAAACTTACTCAATATCATCAACCAACATTATGGGCAACATGTATGGACGTAGTTTTCATAGACATAGGTATGTTTTAACATCCCTTTTCACATACATAGTATTTATCCTTTATGCATTTTGTAAGTCAATTCATACATTCTTATATATAGGCCAACATAATATCAAGCCAATCTACTCCGTATGCTTGTTGTCTCCATGGGGATAGCCCACTTCATTTGATAGGTAAAGGTTCAATTGATGTAGGTCCAACACGCTATGGTTGTGATGTCCCTCAATACATCTTCACCATGACGTCGTAGGAAGTCAAGGGGTCTAGTAGACATAGTAGAGCAGGGTGCTTTTGATTTGGAAAACGCAAGCACTAAGTCTCTTGAGACATCTTCCCAATGGGGGTGTTCATCATCTGCTCATTTTGAGCCATCTCCGAGGAGAGCCATCCCACAGTTAATCCTCCACAAACTCTACCATATAACGTAGATAGCGATGGGGTGCTTATGATGGATGGTAGAGGGAAGAAAGTCATCAACCGGATGCATGTACTTACGAACTTGGACTTCACAAACTCCTTTAAGAAGTGGAAAGCACAAGATGAACTATCAGGGTAATCCCATTCTCCAAGAAACCTTCTCCGAGCAAGGTGAAAATTAGAGCCAAACTTGGCAATAAACCCCTAAAAATTTAAAATTTTCTAGACTAAGTTTTAAAACAAAAATGTAATTAGAAACTAGTGCATCACTTTTCGATAATCCAACGAGCATAAGACATACGTACTTACATAATTTCCCATTTACACCTCACCGTAAACCTGTCAAAAGAACCAAAATTGCATGAACCACCAATACACAAAATTGGTCCATATTAGAGTGCATATATAAGTGATCGTTCCTATATAACCACAAATCAATTGGAAGATCCAAAAATTACCTGAACCACCAACACACAAAACTAGTCCAAAATAAAGATAGTGAAAACATTGTAACTACCCAAAATTGAACCACACAAGACATTCTAACAATCCCATGTCTTGTAGACCCCAAAAAGGTATAAACATCCCATGTATTTTAGACCCCAAAAAGGTATAAACATCCAAATGAAAAAAAAATTACCTATCCGTCCAATTTTTGACCTTTATCAATGTTCTCATTAAATTATTGGCCAGTATATACGACAATGTCGTATAACAATTAAGCATGTCCGAACATATGATCTTCATAAGGTAGTGGCACGACCAAGTGTGGATGATGACATAGAGGAGAACCATAGGAGAGTTCTAGGTAACATGCCACACTATTCGGTGATATCGGCGGGTGTAGAGTGTGGAAGGTGTCAAGGCTTCATATGGAAAGCATGGCTGAGACTCATCTTCCCCAACCAATCAATGAGGTGCCTCCACCATTGCCACATGAGGAGGAAGAGAATCTCATCATGGATGATATGGTGAATGACTTCTTTGGACGGGAGGTCATAGATGATAGTGAGCACGCTCCAATGTCACAAGAGGAGGAAACCTTGCATAGAGAGGCAAGCAAACCTTTGTAGTATGAGGGATGTTCGTTCTCCACACTATTGCAAGCAAACTTGGAGCTATTGAACTTGCAAATAACTTATGGATGGAGTGATGCAAGTGACAAGTCTTCTTCGGTAAGATTGCCTCATTCTATTAAAAATATTTAATGTTCTATATACTCTTCTTTGCTAATATTTTGACATATGATTTCTTACCCTATGTTGTAGGCTTCTCAAGAAGATTCTTCCCCCTCAAAATCTATTCCGAACTCACGAGATGGGTGAGTCATAAAATGCTCTCTATGCTAGGTATGGATTACACAAAAATCCATGCATGTCCCAATAATTGAATGCTATTTAGAGGGGTTAATAAAGATGCAACATAATGTTTACAATGTGGGGAGAGCCGCTATAGGGGATGATTTGCAAGGTGATAAAGTTCCTCAAAAGGTTTTGAGACACTTCCCTATCATTCCTCGCATCCAACATAAGTTTAAATGTAAGGGGATTATTGAACTCATAACGTGGCATGCTATTCATCGCTCGACCGATGGCATCATGAGAATCGTAGATGATTCACCAGCATGGCAACATGTAGAGTATCAATGGCTAGAGTTTAAAGATGAGTCTCTTCACTTACATCTTGGCTTGGGCATGGATGATGTTAACCCATTTGGCTTCAAGTCCACATCATGGATGATGTTAACCCATTTGACTTCAAGTCCACATCATGGTCTACTTGGCCTATTGTATTGGTGAATTACAACCTTCCTCCATGGGTGGCACTCAAGAAAGTTCATATCATGTTTGTTCTCTTTGTACCATGTAAATATAAGGTGGAAAACATGGATGTGTACCTCGAGCCTTTGATTAAGGAGCTTGAGACACTATGGTGAGGTATCAAAGTACATGACGTTTCAAGGCCAATAAATAGGCGTGAGGTGAAGGTGAAAAGATTTTTGCTTTGGATGATGCATGACTATCATGGGTTCTCGAAGTGCTCAAGTATCTACTTGAACCTTATATGCATAAGTCAGAGCCATGCCTAGAATCCATCAAGTTTATTAGCCCATTATCTAGTTACTTAAGATTAGTAAATAATTAGAAAATAATCAAATTTTTAGTTATTTTTCAACTCACCTCTGTACCCCCAGCAGATGGTGGAGGAGCTCTAGCTCCTTGCACACTCAACATTAGGCCAAACCCTTCTAGCCCAACATAGCCAGCCTCTCCACGATCCAGCCCATCAAGAAAGAAGTGCAAACTGCCAACGCCAACTGGAGAAATCGTGTTTTTTATAGGCGCCTATTTATGGGAGAAAAGCTCAGATCTCTACTTCATCAAATCAAATGGGTCTAATTCCTCTTAGCCCCATGTGTTTTCAAGCATGCTTTACAAGGCTGGTGAAGTCAAAATTCAATTTGATCAAGTCTACAGTGAGATCTAAGCTCTTTATCAAATCTGCAGGTGACTTTGGTAAAACAGAGATTAAGCATTCAATGTTTGGTCAAATCTTGTGTTTCTTAGCTTAATCCTCTACTACACTCATTGCTATTGATGACCTTGAAAGCATTTGAGCTCATTTGAAGTCTAAGGTCCCAGATCTGGACTCCTCGCATACTCTATTTTTTACACACAAAATAGAGAATTAATTTACTAATCAATGATTAATTAGTACTAATCACTGTATTTTGGTACAATTGAGGGTTCAAATTAACCATTAGGTATCTGATACAGATCCCTATAACTTCAAATTTCAATTCGGAGTTGATTTGATACTCCAACCATTCCATACAAATTGGTTATCCTTGATTTAATGTAAATTCTGGTAAAATTGTGTTGATTAATTTGTGATAATCATCATTTTGTATTTAACCCTTGGTTAATGCCTATAAATCACACTCAAATTCAAGATTATTCATAGCCAGAGTTGCATTTGGAATGTGCATAAGAATGAATGCTATACGCATTATGTATTGGGCACATTACATCAGTGTAAAAATGGAATCAGACACTGCCCTTGTCCAGAATAAGGCAAGAGGTAAGACCTCCCGCATAAATTTGGGTTTGCATTGCATAATGATACAAGATAAACATCAAAAGCCTAAAAAAACTGTCAACAAAACATTTAAACATGTTGCTCACATGGAGCAAGAAGATCTGACGGACAAGCTCATGGCCCCAGCCATGAAAGAAGAAGAACATCTCTTTCCAAGAAGAGGATCCACACCGAGAAGAAGATCTAAAGGAAGCATTGAAGGAAGACATGTACACGAGAAGAGAAGCTTCCACAAGAAGACTGAAAGAAGAGAAAGACATGGACATGTGAAGAGAAGCTGCCACGACAAGAAGACTGAAGACAAGAGAAGATATGAGACTCCAAAGAGTGAGGAGCCATGTGAAAATCTCTGAGAGAGAGAGAGAGAGAGAGACCCCACAACCCAATGTAACCTATCCCAACAAAGTAAAACCACCTCTGAGCCACCGATGATGTAGGCCATGTGGTAGATGTATGTGCGGGCACTTTAGTCAAGGTCGCGAGACCGAGCACTTGTAGTAAGCCTTGGACACATAGAGAGAGAGAGAGTATCAAGGACTATGAGTTTAGGGACTTGAGGCACTGGTCGCGGACTATCAAGTAAGAGAGAAACTTGGTACAGGGTCCAGGTGTGCTAAGTTAACTTGAGGGGAGGTGTGCTAGGCACTGGTCGTCACCGACTATCAAGTAAGAGAGAAACTTGATATAGGGTCTAGGTGTTCTAGGAGTATTCACTTGAGGGGAGGTGTTGAAATATACAAGTGAATAGGGTGTGTGCGAGAACAAGCCCTTGGCAAGAGGCTGTAAAAGAGAATGTGTAAATGTGAGAGAACCTGTGAAAAGGGAGAGAATAAAGGGTAGCATGAGAAGATTTAGGAAGTGTGGAGATATTCTGGGAGAGGTGGAGAGAATCAAGCAAAAGAGGTGGAGTGAATCAAAGAGAAATCCGTGGGATTAGATGCTTGGATGATGTAAACTCTATAAATTGAGGCATTGGCCTAATGAGAATTTGCTGGTTTTTTATTATCCATGCCTACATTAAGCTATTTATTAATTACATCACGTCTTAATTATCGTCTAATCACTTTGTTAATAATGTTGATTCTAGTATTTGATCCACCATAGCTCATCACATTGCTGTAATTTTAACAAGAAGCAAGCATGACAGAGGGATGGTTAATGCAAGAGTCTCTTGTGTATATCTCAAAACATCTATCTAGCATAGATCCTTCCATGCCCCGATTATGGAGCAATGAGGAGGATGACCGACTAATCACTAATATACCTCAGAGAAAAGGAAGGCAACAAAGACTGGATGAAGCATTACGCCATAAGGTGAATACATTCTGCATTCTAAATAATCCCATCGTGGAGAAGTGGATTGGGAGATACAAGGATGCAATCAATAGATGAAAGGATGAGAGAAGAGCTTTCAGAAGCAAATCGACACTTGCCATTCCTGCCTAGCTTGGAACTTCTACCAAATGTGATCAATATAGAATGGCTTTGTATGGTAATATTGATGGCATCACAAAATGGAGAGATGATCACAAGAGAAGAGCATGAGTATACAAGAGAATATGGCCCTCAAGTAAGTACATTCTTCATCTCTATCTCATGTATATACCTTATTTTATGCTCTATATATACTAAATGTCATGCTTTTGTTTAATGTTAGTACAAACTATATAATGCAATATGAAGGCACTTTCACACCGAGCGTGTGGATTCTAAAAGAAACACATTTGATTGTGGTGTGATGGCAACTTTTGAGCAAGAAAGTCGGGCGAATAGACATGATACCAATGTCATAGAGAACAATCTTGAGTATTGTGGAACTATTCAGGATATTCTTAAGGTCAGATTTTGAGCATTTAGTCTATTCATCTTTGATGTCAAATGGTTCAAGGTGATATATAGAGGTGCTCAAGCAACTGTGAATAAACATCCAAATGGGTTCTTCCAAATTGATTCCACCAAGTTTTGGAATGATGAGAAAGATATATTCGTA